>NW_003547221.1:4274-9865 GCF_000090795.2 Amphimedon queenslandica | reverse complement strand
AGTTGTTAATTGCCACTCCCACTCCTACTATAGTAAGAGCTGATTCAATTGATTTGTTTGTTCCACTCAATTGGAACTAATGCTGATACAACAGATCAGGTTGTACTGCAATACAAGTATACCAAAGTGTAACAAGATAGCTAGGGTATTATTAGAGAGTAATTAAAGAGGGGGCGTATGGTAACAATAAAAGTAAATGACACCCTTATGTACTATTGATAACAGGAAGAAGTGACTGTAGAGAAAGGGAGGGAGGGAGAGAAAGATAAAGTGATAATTCCAAGAGAGAGAGAGAGAGAGAGAGTATGATGGGGGAATTCTTAATAGTATAATCACAAAGTGAGACTATACCAACTACATGAGTAAGGCCCACCCTTCACTAGTCAAAACAACCACAACACATTAACAGGGAATGAAACACAATACATATGTATATGTACATCAAACCATAAGATAATATTAACAATATACAGTATTAAGAATTAACCACAATACATAGAAGCACAGTATATTATACTGTAACAGTACATTACACAGTATGCTACTGTATATTAACATGTACATGTACTTGTATTAATATCATGTACAGTACAAGTGAACCAGCACCATTGGATGTACAAATATCCACTAATGGTATATGACCATTAATTGAAAACTGTGTAATGACAAATGTCTATTAAATTGATAAACACTAAGAGAGAGAGAGAGGGAGAGGGAGAGAGAGAGAGGGGGGGAAGGAAATGATGGTGACATAAGTGATGTACATATATACCAGTCAATGAAACTACACTCAAATCTTACAATGCAGTACAGATCCAGCTACCTATTCCATTATTCTTATATAAACCACATCATAATATAAAGTGTCACAAGTATGTGTCTATATCGTACATTGATACTTCTCCGGATTCCGATTGCCAGAAGGAGTGGCATCAATTGGAGGGATTCATAAGGTTGGTCTTAACCTGTCGCTGAAGACACTAACTCTATATAAAGACAACTCCTTCTCTCGTTAGTGAACCTAGCAACTCCACTAACCTACTCTTCTAACAAAACCCAATCATAATGGACGAAGTGCGTCAATGCTGTAAGAATCTGTACTGCGGTACTACAGATGACTATCCTGATGACTATTGCCATGATGGCGGATCATGCTTTTGCTCCTTTTGTTGCTGGTTTTGGACAATCGCCATCTTCCTTCTGTTCGTAGCAGTCGTTACACTAATAATCCTCGCTGTTCTAAACATCATATAGAGTCCATTAAAAGTAATGTCTTTTTATTGTCTTTAAGATAAAGCAATACACTAATCTGTACATATCAGCCTTGTACATTGTACAATGTACATGTACATGGATTATAGTGTGAGAAAATTTCAGCTCAAACTCATTACGTCAATAACTTGACTTGGTTGCTGAAACTTTGGCAATACCTTGTCAGGCTAGTAATGTACACATGAAGGTAAACTAAAATTTGGTGGTGTTACAGTAACTGTGAATTGCCAAATCGTCAAATTTTGTGCCAAAACAACCTTTGCTATAAAAGGCATTTTGCTGAGTTGACTATTGAATATTGACCTCAATTAATTTTAGCTTTATACATGTACCCTGCCTGAAATACTATAGCACAATACAGTGACACAGTTTTTATGCTAACTTAATCACATGACATTCAATACATCATACATGTAGCAGCTACAGTGAGAGTATACAGTTACTCTTATCAGAGCCTAAAATTACATTCAAACTATGTTCAGACATTGTGTCTGACGTATTTAGTTGTCTGAACATTGCTTAGTTTGTTATGCAGCTTTTCGTCAGTGGATTGTCAAGTTGATCAAAAATTGGGCTATAGGTCCTGTACTAAAGTACAGGGTATTTTGTCAAAAATGGCTAGGAGAGAATTTTCCATTTTTATAAATTGTTCTGATACATATACACGTTCTTATGTTGTACATCAACTTTGAGCTGATTCCGGTCAAGTTTGGATTTTTTATGAATTTTTAAAGTTGCTCAAAAATTGGGCCAATGACCCAAGGCTATAGCCTTTGGTCACTGGCCAAATTTTGTCAAAAATGGCTAGAAGAGAATTCTCAATTTTTATAATTTTTTCTGATGCATATACATGTTCTTATGTTGTGTAGAAAGTTTGAGCTGATTCCAATCAGGTTTGGATTTTTTATGAATTTTAAAACTTGCTCCGATCCTCCGAATGCCATAAAAACTACCTTGTTCAGACAAAGAGATAGAATAAAACAGAATTTGGCTGGATAATGGAACAAAATGATTGTAAAATGTCTGACTGTCATACTTTTCTTTATTAATAGGTACTATAATTACCAGTAAAAGAAGACTTAAATTTTAAAACTCCTTCTAATGAAAATTGTTGCTGCTCAATATTTTTTATATGGCTACGCAATAACAACAATAATAATAATAACAATAATGATAATTATAATTATAATGGTGGATTTACAACTATTATAGTATTATTGTAGATCTAAGATCGAGAGATAAGAACTAAAAGATTGAGTGTTTAGTAAGAAAGAGTAAGCAAACGGATAGAAGGTGCTATAGTGAAGTTGGTCCATTTTAAAAAAAGGTGAAATGTCTCTGATATTGATGGATATATGGTAGTATTCTCTTTGTAGAAAGATGGTAATACTCTCGCTAGTAGATTACCCATTCATTCCCATTGTTACCCCACAATACATGTTTCATGTGCTGTATGAACTTAACTCTAACACAGATTACAGGTGTCAGGACCAGAGAACGTACAAAAAGGAGCGTTTTATATTTAATTGCCATAATGGAAGGGTGTGGTCAAATCCACGAAAGTAAAATAATGTTAGCAAAATTTCAATCTTTGATAAGCTTGAGTTTAGAATTGCAATACTGGGCACTTCATGCAACATACTACTAGTACAATCATATCAGTTAATGCAGTATAGTAAGTATAATAATACTGATTTGTACGTGTACACAGTATTTAAAGTACTCACAATTAATTTAATGCTGGTAGCTAGCGAGCAGGTGCTGTAAAATTCCTTCATCATTTTAGTTGTCTCTAGATTATACAAAATTTAATTATCATAAATGAAATTAAAAACTTGACAAAATCTAGATCTACCTTCAAAGTTCAAGTCAAACTCGTAGAGAACCTTCAGCTTCTATTCCTTATCTTATTCTAAATATTCTCGTCTATCTTTATCCTTAATCGGTGTAGGCTTGTAATAGTCTTCTCAAGTGCTTGACGACCATGGTGACAGCATAAGTGGGTGAACCCCTATCAAATTAAGTAATTATCTATACCAGTACCGCCGTGAAATAGGCGTGGCTCGAGACCACGCCAACTTCACGGTGGAGTGGTATCTATGGATAATGATACGTAAGAGTCCTGTCAAGCTTAGCCTGAGATCAATTGAAGCTGATCTTGTCTTGAAGTTATTATGTACTGGTACTAATAATTGGCAAAATAATTTGACATTGATAAATCCGGCTTACAAATCTACATTGATAAGCCATTAATTATATAAAGGTCTATGAGAAGATAATGTATGCAGCAGACTCAATGCTAGTGCTGTCTATAGTCTTCATGATGAGTGTGAATCCAGCTATCAGTTATTGTCCTACATCAGGTAAGATTGCAATGTATGCATCATGCATGCAAGTACAATATTTATAGGTGTCTACCTGAGACACAGAGGACGCTGTTATTATAATGGATCATATTTTTGGGATAGTAGAATCATATCGCGCAGGGTAGATTGTAGGATTAATCTTGCTACATTAAGTGGCGGAGAATGGATTGGTCCAGCTGGAAAAATGCCCTGTCCTGGCGATAAAACGAATATTCGGTGTAGTCTTTATCAAGGTACTGCACCACTAAGGATCAGTTTGTTCATACCTAATTATGGAGGCAAATATCTCCTTCCATCTGGCGATGGCTGGTACAAGTGTTGTCTACCCACTAATTGTTCAGATCCTAACACTAACATCATCTTTGCTAATATATTCAGTAAGAGATCTATAATCACTTATTATAGTGGCTGATGTACATGTATATGCATGCCTTGATTTTCATTTTTAGGATATGCACAGATAGAATCATTTTATGCTGCTGATCTTCCTTCTGATATGACAGTATATCCTCAGAAATACAAACTGCATTGTACTAAAATAGGACATGTGTCATATAGTTTAAGCCTAGATCTTGGTAGTTCCACATTCGTTAGTTACAGAGATTGTAATGATGGAAACAATTCCCCTTGTCCTGGTATTTACATAAATGGAGATACCAATACATTGAGATATACTTTTGATATCACATGGGATGGGAGGACTGCTAGCATTGGATCGAATAATAAATTAAGTACAGGAGATCAAATGTATAAGTGTTTTCTGAATAATCCTAGAGATGGTGCTAATAGAATACGTACTTTAACAATAAAAGGTAATGAATTAATTGTACATGTAACTATGTTACCATAAATTTAATAGTACCAGCAACTGCTCCCTCTTCTCTTACCATGGTCAGCAAGACAGCTACCACTATCACTGTCAGTTGGACTGCACTTGATTCATCTGATGCTGATGGATATGTAGTCAATGTCACTAGTGACACAGACACTGTGCGGACAGTACAGGTGAAGGGTAGTAGTAATAATAGAATCACACTGAATGGACTGAGAGGAGGAACAACTTATAGCATCACAGTCAGAGCCTATCAACAATTACTGGGACCTGCTAGTAGTACAATCAGTGTACGGACCTTCACAGGTATACTATGTACATGTGTAGATGCACATGTATATGCTACTGTTGATGCCCATTTTTATAGTTATTAATTCAATCAATTGGATGCTAGTTTCATCCATCACACAACTCAATAACACTCAATATCGTATTGATTGTATCACGACTACTGATACAAGTTCATCAGCTAATGTTTACTGGTTAGTGAATGGAGTGATGAAGAGTAGCTCAATGAATGAATCAGCTAATGATATAACAAACAACACACTACTGATATATCCTGATCCACTGGGAGTATCGCTAACTGTTTCATGTATAGCAATGCTTGGAGGAGTCACCTACAGTGAATATGTGACACTAGACGGTATGATTTTAATACAATCAATGAATGCATTTACACACATACATGTATGTCTTTTTATAGCTCCTAGTGGTCCTCCAATCAATGTGAGAGGGTTCATATTAAATTCTACTAGCATTAAAGTCAACTGGACTGATTCATCAGAGACTAATGGATATGTAATTACATATACTAATGGAGGTGTATTGCAGACAACCAGTAATAAAGCTGTATTGACAGATCTATCACCAATGAGTACTTATACCATCATGGTATACTCATACAGAGATCTTCCTTCAGTCAATAATACAGCAACAATATTAAAACTTGATGGTAAATATTTGTATGATTATGCAATAGCATATAAGTGGATGTAATTTCTGTTCTAGTTCCTAGTCCAGTTACTAGTCTCTCAATAACTAGTGTTTCAACCACTGGTATTACTTTGAACTGGATTATTCCCAGTAGTATCAATTATGTAACATACTACACAATCTCT
>NW_003547221.1:0-4264 GCF_000090795.2 Amphimedon queenslandica | reverse complement strand
GGAATCTGATCCCATGGCAATTAACAATGAAACACTATTGATTGGTAAAATTTATATACTTTTAAACTTATTTATTATGATAATAGAGCCTCCCATTGGTGCTCCTAAAAATCTGGTTCTATTGGAAACAGAATATAATGTCATTTGGGATGAACTCAAATGCTCTGAACAAAATGGTCTAATCACAGGCTATACAGTGATGATCAGCAACAGTAGTATCACATACAACCTCACCAGCACTAATACACACATCACATTGAATGACCTAGTATTTGATACTGAATATAACATCAGTGTAGCTGCAGTGAATGCTATTGGAAGTGGTCCTTTCAGTGATCACATAACAATAGGTATGACAATTGTATGCATCATTTTAATCTTATATCTTATCCCATAGTATTATATGTCTCATCTCCTTCATCTTCAATATTCCTTCCATCATCATCATCCCTAATATATTATCATACTCATGCTACATCAGTACCACGACTTCTTCTACTATCATCTTCTCAAACATCACCTCCAACTACAAGTACATCATATACTCCAACACCATTTACAACATCACCTCCAATATTACCTTTAAATACCACAACAAGTAAAAATTAATAATTATGAATCTTCTATCACAAATGTGCATAGTTCTTGCTACAGGTGTTGTACTAATAGTATCAATTCTACTAATAATCATCATTGTCATAGTATGCATTTTAAGGTACAGTACATTAATTTCTGTGCATACATGTATTCATATTATGTTGCACATTATTGTGTAGAATGAAGAAACTATCAAAGTCAAAAGGTATCAATGAAAATATTTCCATGCAGCAGCTTCATGGTTAGACTCCAATTATTAATGTTTAAGAGCTTATTGGTTTATTTCAGAAAGTACTCCTGATGATTGGTGAAACTACCAACACTGGACACAGGAAAGTAGAAAGTAGAGTATTTTTTTTCAAGAGAATAAACTAATCAACGCTTTAGTGATGACTGTGATAGTTTAATAGAATTTTAATAGTTTAAGTTATGCAAAAACTGAGAACTTATTTGGTGTTATATAAATGAATTGATGCTTGAATCATAGATACTATACCTTGGTATCTACTGTATAGCTAGAAATTTCTGTGGCCCAAAAGATTTCTGCAAATAGTGCCATTAAAATGGCTTTTGCAGATTTTTTGCTAATTCATCATGCCTTTTCCAATAAATTGTGTACCAAATTTTGAGGCAAATCCGCAAAATTATTACCGGTAGCAGAAATTTTGGGCCACAGGAATTTCTAGCATTTCTAGCTGTTATGTTTGATACATACCGTACAGCTGGTTAATTTTGCGGAGAAAAATTTTGCGAATCCTTAAAAATAACCTGGTTTGCGGATTAAATATTTGCGGTTTTGACAGTTATTGTAGCATTATCTACTGTGGTCATGCATGAATTTCATTATTTTGCGGATTTAAATTTTGCGCTTTAAATGGAATCGCAAACTCGCAAAATTTAATTCCCCGCAAATATTTCCAGCTATACGGTAGCACGAAAAAATAGGCGTGGCTTGCCGCGAAGACGCTCGTTAATTAAATCATAGATATTATAGACTACGTAACCGGGATTGGAAACAGATCACGTGATCCCATTCAAATCAATGTAACTATTCGGGTACAGTCTCTGTGACAGTGAGAGGCGGACGAAAATGCCTGACATGGCTGGAAAGAATGGTCTCTAGTGAAGTCCCGCAAGCTATTTCACCTGTACTTGGGCTCTTATAATATACGCACATGTTTATATTTTTCTTTGATACAAAAATAAAATGTGTTAGCTGTGTAAAAACAGGTGTTTAAAGCAAGTGCGCTCCCCGTGACAAGAGAAAATGTCTTATTCTCCCTCCTGCAAACAAGCTTTAGCTACCCCAGTTTCGTTTTATGATTAAAACTATGCACAAGGCCATGCTACATGAGAATAGACTGGTTAGTTCTGCCTGCCATATTACTGAGAGCAGAAATCCACCAAAATAACGCCAAAAAGCGGCCGATCTGTTGTACCTCTCCCGAGCGAACTAAGCATAGAGACACGAAGAGAAAGGTACCATCGTGATCTCTGGTATTTTCTTTATGCGATTAAGCTACTTAGAACCAGCTACATCACAGTATATTATTAATACGGCTCATCAAACATAACAATTCTTCATGATTTTCACCATTTTGATGTAAATTCATGCAATTTCATGCATTAATAATCACACAGTCTGTACACGTGACGTCATCAGTTTCCAATCCCGGTTACGTAGTCTATAATATCTATGATTAAATTAATTAATTTAAGGCGCGGTATCTATGGATAATGATGCTTTGAGTCCTCCTGTCTAAGATGAACTGAAGCTCAATCTTATCTTGAGGCTGTTATGTACATTTAGCAAGAAATTTTGACATTAACAAATCTTACAGTTCTACATTGATAAGTTCATAGCATTCTATGAGAAGATAATGTATGCAGCAGACTCAATGCTAGTACTGTCTATAGTCTTCATGATGAGTGTGAATCCAGCTATCAGTTATTGTCCTACATCAGGTATGATTGCAACGTATGTATCATGCATGAAAGTACAATATTTATAGGTATCTACCTGTTACACAGAGGACACTGTTATCATAATGGATCATATTTTTGGGATAGTAGAATCAAAGGAAGCAGGATAGATTGTAAGTTTCCTGTTGCTCTTTTAAGTGGCGGAGAATGGATTGGTCCAGCTGGAAAAGTCCCCTGTCCTGGCGAAAGAGCAAATCTTAAGTGCAGTTTTTATCAGGGGTATGCACCATCTACTAGGATCAGTTTGTACTTACCTTATTATGGAGGCAAATATCTTGATGCATCTGGCGATGGCTGGTACAAGTGTTGTCTACCCAGTAGTTGTTCAGATCCTAACACTAACATCATTTTTGCCAATATATTCAGTAAGAGGAGACTATAATCACTTATTACACTGGCTGATGTACATGTATATGCATGCCTTGATTTTCATTTTTAGGATTTGCACAGATAGAATCATTTTATGCTGCTGATCTTCCTTCTGATATGACAGTATATCCTCAGAAATACAAACTGAATTGTACTAAAATAGGACATAAGCCATATACTATTAGTATAAAACTTGGTAACACCTCACTCGCTAATTACACAAATTGTAATGATGGAAACAATTCCCCTTGTCCTGGTGATATAATAAATGGAGATACCAATACAGTGAGATATACTTTTGATATCACATGGGATGGGAGGACTGCTACCATTGGATCAAGTAATAATTTAATTACAGGAGATCAAATGTATAAGTGTTTTCTGGATAATAATGGAGGTCCTAATAGAACACGTACTTTAACCATAAAAGGTAATAAATTAATTGTACATGTAACTATGTTGCCATAAATCTAATAGTACCAGACACTGCTCCCTCTTCTCTTACTGTGATCAACAAGACAGCTACCACTATTACTGTCAGTTGGACTCCACTTGATTCATCTGATGCTGATGGATATGTAGTCAATGTCACTAATGACACAAATGCTACTGTGCAGACAATACAGGTGGAGGGAAATACTAACAATACAATCACACTGGATGGACTGGATATTCAAATAATTTATACCGTCACAGTAAGAGCCTATCAACAATTACTGGGACCTGCTGGTACATGTACAATCAGTTTACAGGACTTATTAGGTATGTTGGGTTGATGCACATGTATAATACTACTGTTGATGCCCATTTTATAGGCATTGATTACATCAATTGGACTCTAGTCTCATCCATTACACAACTCAATAGCACTCAATATCGTATTGATTGTATCACAACTACTGATACAAATTCATCAGCTGATGCTTACTGGTTAGTGAATGGAGTGATGAAGAGTAGCTCAATGTATGAATTAATCGATGATGACCGGACAAACAACACACTACTGATATATCCTGATCCACTGGGAGTATCACTAACTGTTTCATGTATAGCAATTTATGGAGGAGTCACCTACAGTGAATATGTGACACTGGACGGTATGATTTTAATACAATCAATAATACATTTATGTCTTTTCCTATAGCTTCTAATGGTCCTCCAATCAATGTGAAAGGGTTCATATTAAATTCTACTAGCATTAAAGTCAACTGGACTAATTCATCAGAGACTAATGGATATGTAATTACATATACTAATGGAGGTGTATTGCAGACAACCAGTAATGAAGCTGTATTGACAGATCTATCACCAATGA
>NW_003547220.1:20102-23796 GCF_000090795.2 Amphimedon queenslandica | reverse complement strand
GCACAACTACGCAATGACAGTAAAATGGAATTTCCTTCTTTAAAACACATGCAAGGAATATAATAATAATATAATAAAAGGACAATAAAGCCAGCCAGCGCAGGGCCCAATAATGATAATCATAGAATCAATAATCATGAATAGTAAATGAGAGATGATAATGGATGTATTTATGTATGAATACATAACATAAATGTCACATTGATACACTATAGTGTACTAGTAGATTTATGAATCTATATGAGTGGGCAGTGTAATGTGCATGCTTCAAGCTGATTGGACAATAAAAATGTGTGGGCGGTTAGAACAGTTTTGTATAAAAAGGTCTGCATTAGGCTTAGGGTTTAGATCTACTGGCACAGTAGTCACCTTTGTCCCAGTCATGGCAACCAATCAATCAAATTTACTAGGAGGACAAGCAAGTACCAATCTACCAGTACAGGGTACACCAATGCAGCAGCAAGTGCCTCGGGCACTTTGCCTAGTAGATCCAAATATTGAGATCCCTAAGTATCAAAACTTAGAAGGTCTTGTGTGTGGCAGTAAGGAAGAGGATCCCAGAGATGTTTTCTTGTTTGGAGATCAGGGCATCTTTACATTTAGCATAGCTCTGGCTAGTCTTCGTGCCAATGGATCCAGTGGAATGACAACAGCTTGTTACAAGCAAAATCTAACTAGCAATGGTGTGGAACAAGAGGTGACAACTATACCGGATTTTGCTTCAAAGAAAAGGGAATCCTTAGCATGGTGCATTGAAAATGGCGATCCCAACAACACCTGGAGTTTGAATCTACCAAGCAAAGCAATAATTGCAAACATAAAAGCAGTTTTAGATGTTCCAGATTTCTCTCGCACTTGGCGAAATGACGCTGAAGCTATACCACTAAGGATACCACGTAGCCTCATGGTAGCTGGCAAAGTTGTATGGTTCCAATGTCCTTGGACACCACGAGGGAATAAAAGCTACAGCACATCTGGCCTCATTCAAGATTTCATGAGAGAAATGAAGGATAGACAGCAAGTTGGTGACTACCTGCTCCTTGGGATTGCTAATAATCTATCATACGGGTACGCTAAAGAGTATCGCCTTTCGGAAATACTACAAGCAGCAGACTCAGGAGAGCTTGGATATAAGTTTCAAGGTGGTGATAACGAGCTAATTAAGAAAATCCTTGGATGTGGCTACAAACATGAAGCATTTCAACGTGATATCCACGATTTCATATTCAATAAGCATGTCACACTGGTGTTCAAACGAGAAGGTGCTGACAGTGAAGGTCTTGCTGGCAAGATGAATGAAATGGATATCAATGATGATCCTTTCGTTTCCTGTGTAACTAAAAACAGGGTTGTTGTTTTCAAAGAAGAAGATATTTCCTTCAAGGCAGCATTGGCTAATTTGCATGACAAGAAATGGGATGAAATAGAAGCCGATTATCTTCCTGACGATCTCTGTCTCTCAATGATTGAGCAATGCGTATGCAGTGGAGAAAAGCTCCAATTACATTCAGATGAAATAATACTCAATATCAAAGCATTGCAACCCCCACAGACGGAATATGCTGGTAAAGTTGTCTGGTACCAGTTACCTCCAAGCTCTGATGTCAAGATGGAGCAAATCAAGAGCTTCATGAGGATCATTGGAAAGAAGCAAGAAAAAGATGACTACCTACTTATAGGCACAACAACCTCTAATCAATTCACTGACCTGAAGATTGAAGAAATGATTGGAGATGGTAATGAAGGTCATGCTTATAATGGATACACGTTCATCAAGATGGATGTTAAGCTTATTCAAAAAATCACTGCTTTAGGTTACAAGCATGGCTCTCGTGAAGCAAAAGTATTGGTTTATAAAAAAGCTGGTGAAGGAGAAACGGCCTAATAGGAGCAAGAGGAAAAAGGAACATGATAAAAGATTTAAAACTAATAGGACTAATGCTAAAAGTAAATAATAATGATTTAACTTGATTTAGTTGTTTCTTTTTGTAAAAATTACAATAATAAAAATTATATGATTTACATGTACCACGTCAGTAGGCTCCTCAATGTCATAGTGTACTTAATGTACATGCAGTGTCATAATAGTCATGTGCATGCTCTAATCTGATTGGACAAACTGAGTGGGCAGAGATGTGGTCACTGGTCAGACAGGACAAAGAATACTGAGAATAATAGAATAATAGTGCTTAGTATATTACTAGGATTTTCCCTCACATAGTACAGGACCAACACAAGATCAACAAAAGGATACTGGAGTTGAATATAAGAAAGAAGAAGAGGATTAATGTCTAATTTCGAAGCAGAACCACAAGCAGTAGTATGTGGACAATTGCAATATACCTATGTCGAACGACAACAATCTGGTTTTAATACTTGTCTGCCACATGCAACTAACATACTGTTTGATGAAATTGACTTCCTATCCAGACTATTGACTGGTCCTCAGGCAAAAGAAATTGTCATCTATGGAGAAGGTAATCCTCTCTTTGATATAGCACTAGCCACAGCACGAAATAATTCATGGGAAGGGATAAGCTATGGAGTACGTCATGTTTTTAAATTTGAAGAGAAGAAGCTTCAATCGATTGAGCAATGTAGTCAAATGGGTCGACACAGCGTCTGAGTGAACTTGAAATCATGAGCAATCTTCATGATATGCTCAAGACCCCTGCACCTCCTTCAATGGTGAAAGGGAAAGTTGTTTGGTACCAATATCCACAGACTAATAATGGGCCAAAAATATCAGAAGTTATAAATGAAATGGACGATAAGCAGGAAAGTGGTGACTATCTTCTATTTGGAGTTTGTAGTGGATCAACTATTGATTATGGATTAACTGTACAGCCAAGACAGCTGGTGAGAACTCAACATGTTAATAACAACATTGTCAACACTTTTCCTAATTATTACTTTTTTGGTGTTGACAGAAAATTTATCAATAAGTTCGTCTCCTATGGATATAATATCAATGGACATGGTTTATTTTATTCAGGCAGTGAACACCAGACGTTTGTATTCAAAAAGAAGTAGCAGCCTAGGAATCTTAATTTAGACATTCATTCATTGTAACAATAAGTACATGTACATCTTGATCTTGTTAGTAACTGTGTAAGATTAATGAAAGTAACATTATTCGTAATTATTATTAATCCAATAGTTATATTATCATCTATATGTGATGATGTTTCTTTTGGTACACTTTCTGCTTTACTGAATGTATAATGTATATGTATAATTTGAACTGCATTAACAAAAATACTACTAGCATTACATGTACTATAATAGGAATACTAATGTGAGGGCCGGAAAAGTGCCATGTGCATGCTTCAATCTGATTGGACAAACTGAGTGGGATGGACTGGTAGCTTTAGTGTGGTCAGACTTATCAAATTGTTTGCATTAGGTGAATTTTCCTGATAGATCATGACAATAAATCTAGCAAATTATCCAGTAGACAAGAAACGAACTCCTCCACACCAAATTTCCCAGTATCAAAACTTAGAAGATCTTATATGTGGCAGTAAGGAAGAGGATCCTAGAGATGTTGTCTTGTTTGGGGATCAGGCCATCTTTACCTTTAGCATAGCTCTGGCTAGTCTCCGTACCAATGGATCCAGTGGAATGACAGCAGCTTGTTACAAGCAAAACCTCATCAATCCATCTAAGTATGGACCTCTGACAACAGTACCAG
>NW_003547220.1:15500-20092 GCF_000090795.2 Amphimedon queenslandica | reverse complement strand
CTCAAGCTAGAGATACCGCTTGACCTGGTGGTCACTGGTAAAGTGGTGTGGCTCCAGTGTCCCTGGGTGCCAGGACCTAGTCCCGCAGGAGGAGGACCATATGATGAGGTTAATGGAAGCTCTGGTACTAGCAGGTTGATCCAAGATTTCATGACAGGGATGAAGGACAAGCAAAATGTGGGAGATTACCTGCTAATAGGGATCATCAATGACAGGAAATACATAGAGTTTTATTATCTTGCTGAGATATTAGGTGAAGTTCCAGGAGACAAAATCATGTTTGGATACAGGTTTCAAGGTGGAGACACAGAGCTGATTAAAAAGATTCTTGGACATGGCTACAAACACGAGGCATATGAGAAAGATATACGTAGAATGATATTCTGTGACCATTTGACACTAGTGTTCAAAAGAGAAGGCAACCTTGCTGGCATGATAGGCAGGACAGAAATTATTAATGATCCTCTGGTTACACAAGTAACTACAAAAGAGGTTGTTGTCTTTAAAGAAGAGGATCGTTCTTTTAGTGAAGCATTGGCTGAATTACACGACAAAAAATTGGATGGAATGAGTGTTGGGAATCCAGAAGATTTGTCTGATGACCTTTTCATCTCAAAGATCAATGAATGCATTAGTACCGGAGAGAAGGATCAGCTACATCCAAACAAAATGATTGAAAATATAACAAGTCAACTTTCACAAAGGAAAGGCTTCTACACTGGTAAAGTTGTCTGGTATCAGTTACCTCCAAACTCTGACGTCAAGATGGAGCAAATCAAGAGCTTCATGAGGAACATTGGAAAGAAGCAAGGAAAAGGTGACTACCTACTTATAGGCACAACAACCTCCAGTCAGTTCACTGACCTGAAGATTGAAGAAATGATTGGAGATGGTAATGAAGGGCATGCTTATAATGGATACAAGTTCATTAGGATAGATGTTAAGCTCATTAGTATGCTCACTGCTCATGGTTACAAGCATGGATCTACTGATGCTAAAGTACTAGTGTATGAAAAACAGGAGGAGAATAAAACATAATAAACACCAGTAGTTGGCATTGTATTCACAATTGTTATAGTTATTAAAATTTTCAGTTTCCTCACTAACAGAAAGAAAACAAACTCTAAATAAAGAGCAGTATCATCACTCATCAGCTAGTGTAGAGACTAGAGACAGCATAATCCCCAGGGAGTCAAAGTATTTGTATACAAGCATAGGCACTTCCAGGATTGTGGAAGCAGGTGGGCAAGGAAGAGAATAAAATGGAGCGTGCTGCGATTTTGACCACGCCCACTTTTTCCCACTGTGCGGAACTACATTTTCCTGTAATATTTAGTCTCGCGTAGCCAGCCCCTCCCTCAACGGGAGGGTCTGGTCGAATGAGTGTAGATCGTTCGTTCTACTTCACCCCAAAACAGGGTGAACCGGATGTGGTTGTAGTAGGCGTTACCTTAATCCTCGTGGTACATCAAATGCTCTTACTCAAGCTAAAAACTCTGGCACTAACGCAGAGAAAAGAAGCAGAAGAGAAGCTGTTTAGCCATCCAGACAAAAACTGTAGCCTGCTCTCTCCAACAGCCTCGCCAACAACAGATAGCAGATATTTAACCACGTGTTGCATAAAGTATGCGGTGGTGAACAAACATAATACGGACTTATTTAATTAATCACGGAGAACGAATGATGTACACTCATTCGACCAGACCCTCCCGTTGAGGGAGGGGCTGGCTACGCGAGACTACTGGTTGACCATAGATACTTTAATACACATGGATATGAAACTGCCCTAAACCGGATGCTCCATGCGGTCCAACCGGAAGTGATGTAATAATTATGGCAGAGCTAGATGCATGCATGGTATACAATACAGGACACGGTTGACCTTTGATTAATAATTGCAAAGTTCAATTGCATTCCATTGGTATCACGTGATGCAAAATGGCCAAATTCTTCCACTAGTACCACTTCTAACAATAATTTAGAGCATCAAGATAGAGTCAATGGGACTTTCATTAATTCACTAGAAACTATGATAGGTGCAGTAATTTTTAACATCTTAAACTAGCGAAGATTGATTTATCTGATGAAGTAAAGAAGAGAATCAAAGTTAAGATGCACTGTCTCTTTCTCCTTCTTATATTCATGTCTATAATCAAATAAGAAATATTCTCCATACAATGGTGATTTTAACAATCGTCAAGGGTCGTCATAGATCTCTCTAGTTCTGCAGTAGTAGCTAGTTTTGTGATACAATCATCAGAAAGCTGCCATTTTTCATCACGTGATACCAATGGAATGCAATTGAACTTTGCAATTATTGCTCAAAGGTCAACCGTGTCCTACCTCCTCTGCGGCTCGACTGTATTGCCACTAAGTTATGACTTGTGACCATTTTTATGTTACAATTTTTAAGATTCAGAATAATACAGCAAATAATTGGAAATGATTGTACAAGTTCTGTGATTATGAGCTAGTAGAAATAATAGCCTCTTCTTTCCCACTATAATTTGAAGTGTGATACAGTCTGGGGTACTGAGTAAATGATGGATATTTAAAATTAAAATGTAAGGGATAAAAATACAATTGAATTATCATCGATAGATAACAGCCAGTCCTTCAATAATACTTTTTCTGCTGGAACCTATAGTTGAAGCCTTCATATTGGTGACATTTCAAGCCCCTTTTCTGCTGTTCGAAGTGGTCTATTAAAAAAGTAAAGTGATTTGCGCACACTACTATACTAGTGTAACAAATTGATAAAGAAGTTTCTCTAATAAGTTCTTTATGTTAAGTAGTAGAGTGGCCACAGTTTGGGCCCCATTTATGGCCAGCAACACACAAATTCTCCTTCATTGTCTATTGCACATTCAAATTATTAGGATTGGTGCACGTACATAGTCATAAACTAACCTCCTAATGTTGTGTTCCTTGAATATCTGTGAGCACTGGCTAGAAATTTTGCCCAAGGTGGTTAATTGTTGAAAAATTGCCATTTTTTGGTTAACAATTCAACGCACTTGAGGCAATTAAGTAAAATTCTCGATTCATATGATGCACTAACCTATTATTGAACAAAATCAGGCGACTATCTGTCCTACGACACTCTAGATACTCAATAAAGAAGATGAGAACTCACCTCACTCGCCATTTTCCTTGTTGGATCGCATATAGACCTCTTCAGGTGAGATTGACGGTGGCCTATGAATATCATTACTGTTCATACGGTATCCACCTACGGTGATAATGGGCCGCCATTTTGGACGGCAAGATTCAATGGAGGATGAATGAAGAAAAGGCAAAACTAATTCTTTTCGTTGGCATGGAGCTTTTTCAAGCTACAAAAGCTGGTTGGAGGAAAGAATGGTCGCTGCTAAGCATCTCCTAAAAGGGATTTGGTGCAATATGAAGCACATTCTTTAATAGAGCTTGCTTTCTGCATTAGCCCATTCATACTCCATAGAAAGTTGCCGTCCACGAAAATTATTTCAGAGTCACGTCATGTCAGGCAGGCTCAGTCACGCCCCTTGCCGTATATCATTCTTTGACGTAATTCATTCTCACCCAAAGAGGTCTATAGACAACTGGAAGTGACGTTTCTCCATATACTTTGTATGGAGCTTCCGGTAATGTTTCACATCCATGTGTATTAAAGTATCTATGGGTTGACTGACCTTCCATAAGTAGTACGTGCACGTAAAGTAATTAATAGCACGTAATTGAGAAGCCAGAAAGGAATAATGGAAAATCGTTGAATTTTTAATTTAATTAGATTGAGGCGTGTACGAGAGGCGTGTGTCACGTGTATTTAAAATGGCTGAAGTGGAAGGAGAGAAATGCTGTCTTTGTTTTACAGAAGTTTACAGCCGTAGTATAAAATCAAAGAGGATCAGACTAGATAGAGATGCTGCTAAGAAGTCAAGGGATGTATTAGACTCTCTATCATTGCGTTATTTTGGGCTATCTTTCTCAAAGGCAACTACCAGTAAGGCCTTATTCTGTCACAAATGTAGAGCTAAAGCAGAGGGATTAGCAGCTCTTGCTGAGAAAATCCAGTGTGTTGAGAAGGATCTTGCATCAGCTATTGGTGTTGTGCTGGAGAAAGCTCAGCCAGGTCCTAGTAAGCGGAGTTTGCCTGGATCGAGTGTGTCAGTTGGCACTCCATCAAGGAAGAGACAGAAGAATAATGAGGAAATTTCATCAAGTGGTTTAGAAGAGACAAATGGAGTTGCCATTCAGCCTCAGGAGAAAGCTGATACCAATGTTGTTTCTGTAAGTTACGCTGTGCTTTTATGCTAGTGCATAGGCCTAACTATTATCCAAAAAGTTTAATCCAACATATTTTTTTGCATTTAGGTCAAGATTACTTTGCCTTCTGGTAAACAGAATTATAATATCACGACTCCCTCGAGACGAAAGAGCATTGAAAGTTTGGCAAGGAAGCATTTTAGGAGTTTTTCTTCATCAGTCACATCTTGTAGCACAATTTCTCGATTCATACTTCGTGATATTTGTAACACCATTAAAAAGGAAATGAAATCCATTTCTTCAGATACTAATGATTCCTTACTCCGTGACTCAAATGATGGTATCCA
>NW_003547220.1:3557-14783 GCF_000090795.2 Amphimedon queenslandica | reverse complement strand
TATGGATATTGTAACCAAAAGGATTCTCAAAATCTGTGCACCTGACATTTGTACTACAAAAGAAGTAGTATATAGCCTTATGCTTGTTACTCAAATTATAAGTTTAGTTGTAGTAGTCTTTTCAGTCTACAAATTATTATATAAATTAAAGTAATCCTAGACTATGATTATTAATTAATGCAGTTATAGTTGTATGGTTTTATCACTAGTTATTAAACTACTATTCATTATATTATTATATTATTCACAGTGACTTTGATCACTGTGAGCACTTGACACTTGTACTGAAAAAGAACTAGTGACTGGAATCATTCATTAATTCATTCATCTTATAGCAATAAGTACATGATCAATATCTTAGTCGTATTAACTGTGTAAAATGCTATATTACTATGACCAATAGTAGAAAAGAAAAATTATACAATTTAATGTAATATTTAAAAACTGTTATATCACATTTCTTTTGGTCTGATAAGATGATAAGATGCTAAACTAAGGAAATGAACTTTGAACTTTTAATTTTCTAAATAAAGAGCAGCACCATTGACCATTCATCTTTTCCTCATAATTCTATAGACTGATTAGAGTGATTTCCTCATAGTACTAGGTCAATGGCAGGAAATATTCTACCTACAGTTCAAGCAAACCAACTAGGCCTGGAACCACGTGAAGAGCCAAACATCATTTTATATGGCCCTCCAGATGACTGGGGACATCAAAAAGAGAAAGGCTTTACTGAAATTGACATCCTATCAAGTCTACTGACCGGCCCTCAAGCAAAAGAGATTGTTCTTTTCAAGGAGGAAAACTTCACATTCGATATAGCACTAGCCACAGCAAGAAACAACTCATGGGAAGGGATACATCATGGAGCCCGCCATGCTTTGCAATTTGAAAAGAAGAAGCTAAAACTGATTGAGCTTTGCAGCAAATTGGGTCAACAACCAGATATGATGGACACGGCCCTAATGATTATGGATCGTACAGATCTGAGCCAAACAAAAATTTTGAGTAATCTTCAAGATGTACTCAAGACACCTGCACCTCCATCGGTAGATCTAAAAGGGAAAGTTGTCTGGTACCAATATCCGTGGACTAATGGAGAACTGTCAATAAAAGAAATAGCAGAAGAAATGAAAGATCAGCAGGAAAGAGACGACTACTTACTAATTGGGAAGCTATTTAATTATAGTGATTGTTACAGCACCCGTGAAGTTAATAGGCACTGTCATAGTTATAGATATCTAGGTGTTGATTATGAATTTGTTAATAAGTTGGTATCATATGGATACTCTTACCAAGGACAAGAAGAAAGTGCAAACTTTGAAGAGCAAGTGATATTTGTGCTACAAAGAAAGCCTAGCTCCATATTTGATTAGTCTGCTTCATCAAGAACTTAAAAAAAAAACTCAGACTGTTACTCAAATTAAAGCATTCATTCACCTTAATATTGTGTTATTCACTTATAAATAATTATTCAGTGCATATGTAATCATAACAT
The DNA here is from genome assembly GCF_000090795.2 of Amphimedon queenslandica. Lineage (NCBI taxonomy): Eukaryota > Metazoa > Porifera > Demospongiae > Haplosclerida > Niphatidae > Amphimedon > Amphimedon queenslandica. Next base: position 13,282 of record NW_003547220.1, on the reverse strand, counting down.
TATTTCAATTATAAATACTAGTTATTATTAATCCAACCTATCATCCAGCATGTGATCAGTTTACAAAAAGAACAAAAGATGTCTGACTTTAGATATGAACGAGAGCAAAAACGAAGAAAACATGTACATGTATGTGGAATGTTGACATATACTAACGAAATCCCATCAAGCTCATCTAGACGGCATAGACCGAGGCAAATACAACTTGATGAAATTGATTTTCTGTCAAGTCTACTAACTGGCCCTCAGGGAAAAGAAATTGTTATTTTTGGGGAGAATAATTTCACGTTTGATATAGCACTAGCTACAGTACGTAATAATTCATGGGATGGGATAAGTCGTGGAGTGAATAAATTTGAAGAGAAGAAGCTTCGATCAATTGAGCTATGCAGTCAAATGGGCCGAAAGCAGTGCCTAAGTCAGACAGAAACTATGAAAATAATCCAAAATATGCTCAAGACCCCTGCACCCCTTCCTGAGGTAAAAGGGAAAGTTGTCTGGTACCAATATCCATGGACTGAAGGTGGACCTCAACTATCAGAAGTTATCAATGAAATGAAAGATCAGCAGCAAAGTGGTGACTACCTTCTATTTGGAGTATTAAATGAATCAAAAATTGACTATGGCATAGCTTCAGATTGGCCTTTCAACTCGAGTTTCAATAAAGTCACTTATGATCAAAGCAATTACTCCTTTCTTGGTGTTGACAAGAAGTTTGTCAATAAGCTCGTCTCCCATGGTTACTGTAACCATCATGGAGTCAACTATGATGAACTAGTTTTATGCGAGCACCTGACATTTGTATTCGAAAAGAAGTAGCAGCAGCAATCTGAAACTAGACAGTTCTGACTAGTCTAACTACTTCTTTGATGCATTAATCTTACATTAATTTGTAATAATTAAATCATCTTAATTGATTGATTACTTCGTCAAAGTAATAAAAATAGCAATGAATGATGCATAAGCAATGAAGAAATAATAATAATAATAATAGTGCTGTACAACTACTGTACACTGTAGTAACCATGCAGTCTGGTGCACAAGACTAGAAGTTACTGCTAAAGTATTATCATTGTTGTTTTAATGAATTCCTTTGCATCATAAAAGGAAGTGATCGACCCCAGATCAAGGCTAGGAGAGTTGGTGTAGCTTTGTTGATATCTCAATGGCAGAAAAGTTGTCTGAAGTTGAAGCAGAGCTGCCACAACCAGTGGTCTGTGGAGAAATTATATTTGCCGTATACAATAAGGGACAATGTTTGGTAGGTAGAGGGAAAAAAGTTGATGAGATTGACATCCTATCAAGTCTACTGACAGGCCCTGAGGCAAAAGAGATTGTTCTTTTCAAGGAGGAAAACTTCACATTCGATATAGCACTAGCCACAGCACGAAACAACTCATGGGAAGGGATACATCATGGAGGGTTTCATAAATTTGAAGAAAAGAAGCTAAAATCAATTGATTTATGCAGTAAAATAGGCAAACAGCAGCGTATGAGTGAGATTGAAATCATGAGTAGAATGGCAGATATGCTTAAGACCCCTGCACCTCCTTCTGAGGCTAAAAAAGCCGGTCAAGTTGTCTGGTACCAATATCCGTACAGGGAAAAAGAAGGACCATCACCAAAAGAAGCGATGAATAACGTAAAGGATTGGCAAGAAAGAGGCGACTACTTACTACTTGGAATAGTGTCCACAAGTACAATGTTAAGCTTCAAAATCAGAATTGATCAACACTTCACTGACTACATCAACCAGGAGTACCCTAATTATTCATTTCTTGGAGTTGACAAGAAATTTGTTGATAAGCTTGTCTCCTATGGATACTGTAACGTTGAGTGCAAAAGTTCTGATGATCAAGAACAAAGCAAGTTTGATAAGCATCTGACATTGGTATTTCAAAAGAAATAGCTTTAGAGCTAACGTTACGTTTTGTACATGTACATGTAGTCCTAGTAATTATTCATGAGATATTAATTATATAATTAAAATAAATTATTTTAATTAATTACCTCGTCAAAGTAATGAAAGAGAAGAGGGAAGTGGCCAGCAGGTACAGTCTCCTCCAGAACCCCCGCCAATAATACCAGACCCAGATCTGTTTTTGACCAGACCCTCCACTGCAACTCTACATAACCACACCCACTAATTAATTAACAGTTATTAAAATTAGGAGAAACTAACCGGCTGTGAAATTAAGCTCCTTTGAATCAGATAAAGGCACTAATAAAATAATAAAATAATAAATAAAATGAACATGTATGTAAATGCACATACAGATACAATTACATGTACATGTACTCACAGTTTAAAGGTTCAGCTACTTTCTTCAGAGACTTTGATCCAATGGTAGCAACCAACCAAACACACATACAATCCAACAGAGAAGAATCCTACATGATCAAAAACACCACCATCATGATAAATAAATAAATAAATAAATAATAACATCCTTCTCTCTCCCCTAGGCTACAAAACACCGCCATTATTATTATTATCAATAAAATTTTAATAATAATGTCCTTCTTTCTCTTCCCTAGGCTATACCTACCTCATAGTAAGAGGCTAGTATAGCTAGTAAAGGTCGCTCCAGTCCAATGCTGTAAGCTAGCAGTGCTCTCCAAGGTGAGGTGTGGTCCTGACACTGAAATAAGACCGAGAACAAGTCACTGGGTAAATCCTCTTGTGTAAGAGCAGGTGGCAAACCTAGAATTAAAAATTATTAATTATTGTTTATTGTTTTATTATTTATTTGTTTTTATTGTTGTTTACCCTCCAGTATAACTGAAGTCATCAGGACAGGTGATAGTGTCTTGGTAACGACTGACTCCGCCTTACTAGCAGTGGGCGTGGCTTCGGCTGGTTTATCGTCCTTTTTAGCACCGAGACCAACCTATGCAATACAGGAAAAAAAATATTAGATCACCCATTAAAATTTTAAATATAAAACTATTAATAAATCAAGATACCTTGTTATAGAAATCAGCTCTAACGTCTCTCGGCGTTATAGCGTCGTATTTACCAGCTGACGATTTCTTTTTTCCTTTGCCAAAAGACCCACCCGCATGCTTTCTCCTCCGAGACCGACTCCGCCCATTAGCACTGTGATCAGAGAGGGCAGGAGAGGAGGAAGTAGGTGTGGCCTCAATGGTGGACAGCGCCAACTGAAGATGCTCTTTTAATACTTGATCTGAGAAATGTTTCTCGACTACAGAAATTACCTAAAAAATTGAAAATAAATTATAATAATTTTTTAAAATTTTGTTCGTTACTTCTTGAGGTGCGATCTTGTGTAACTGGGCGTGGCAGAGCAGAGAAAGCCACTCCTTATTCTTGGCGCACTCAATGAGGTAGGCAGTGGAGGGAGGGAGTGAGTGATACTGACAGAACCTTTGAACTAGCAGCCAGACATTCTCAGCTTCAACGCTGTAACTGAACAAAAAAAATAAAAATACAAATAATAACATTTTTATGCCAAAATTTTATTATTATTATTATTATTATTATTATTATTATTATTATTATTATTATTCTTATTATTATTATTATTATTAGTTATAGTTGTGTTATTCTTACGGTTTGAATGAGTTAGATGTCACTTCATATTTCGTAGCTTCAATGAGATGATGAAGTAATACTGAGAGACAAGAACAACTACTCTCTGATGACTGATACAACTGAATGAACTGTGACACTGCATGAAGGAACGAAGAGAATATAAAAACAAGTATTACTTCATGTAATTCTTTACCTATTTTATTTTTAATTGCTTCGTTAATTTCATCAACTTCCCCCACACTTGGCGCAGCCTCTTCTGCCCCTCCCACTCCTCCAGTGTCCATTGTACCAGCATCCTTACCGCCAGGAACCGTCGTACCAGTCTCCGTACTAGTCCTGTAGTTGAATATTCTAATGGCAGCCTGTGTGTCTATACGGAGTGTGGTGGAGTCCCTACTGAGCATTTCAGTGAAGGATACACAGGAAGACACGAGACAGGAGTTGTTGAAGTCCGCCATAGCTAGTTGATAGACTTTCCTAACAGCTTTATCAATCCTGTGATAAGGAAAAGAGAAATATGTCAAATAGTGAAAAATACCCAAGGCTATAGCCCATGCTTTTTTCGGAAAAAATGGCTAAAAAATGACACACAATTTTTATTACATTTTCTGATACATATTGACGTACTTATGCTGTGTAGAAAGTTTGAGTTGATTCCGACTTAAATTTTTCGAGTTACGGCCATTTTAAGAAATAGGCCAAAATCTGAAAATTACCCAAGGCTATAGCCCATGGTTCTTTTGGAAAAATGACCAAAAAATGAAACCCAATTTTTGTTACATTTTCTGATATATATTGACATCCTTATACTGTGTAGAAAGTTTGAGTTGATTCTGACTTGATTTTTTTGAGTTACGGCCATTTTAAGAAATAGGCCAAAATTTGAAAATACCCAAGGCTATAGCCCATGCTTTTTTCGAAAAAATGGCCAAAAAAATGACCCTCAATTTTCATTACATTTTCTGATACATATTGACGTCCTTATGCTGTGTAGAAAGTTTGAGCTGATTCCGATTTAAATTTTTCAAGTTATGGCCATTTTAAGAAATAGGCCAAACTTTGAAAAATACCCAAGGCTATAGTCCATGCTTTTTTCAGAAAAATGGCCAAAAAATGACACCCAATTTTTATTACATTTTCTGATACATATTGATGTCCTTATGCTATGTAGAAAGTTTGAGTTGATTCTGACTTAAATTTTTTGAGCTACAGCCATTTTAAGAAATAGGCCAAAATCTAAAAAATACCCAAGGCTATAGCCCATGCTTTTTTCCAAAAAATGGCCAAAAAATGACACCCAATTTTTATTACATTTTCTAATACATATTGACGTCCTTATGCTATGTACAAAGTTTGAGTTGATTCCGACTTAAATTTTTTGAGTTACGGCCATTTAAAAAAATAGGCCAAAATCTGAAAAATACTTAAGGCTATAGCCCATGGTTTTTTTGGAAAAATGGCTTCAAAATTATGCTCTTAAGTTTTCAATGGAAATCTATACTTCATGTACATGTACATGCCTTTTATTAATGTTGGATTTGCTTGACAGTTTAGCTGCCACAAAATTAGCAAAAGCAAATGATGGCTGTCCCTGATAGAGGTAATAGGTGTAGGTCAGTTTAATGGAGTGAGACGAATGTTGAGTGAGTGCTGGGTGAGAGAAATGGGGCATATCACCAGAAGCTAAAGGAAAAGAGAGAGAAGAAATTAATATTCATACACTTGGACTATTGTAAATTATATTATTGTGTTTTAAATTTAAATGTACCATCAATGTCTTCATTAGCAGCTGCAAATTTATTACTTTTCTGCCACTTGAACAAACGAGATATATCAAAAGGAACAGTTCCCTAAAATAAAATAAAATAAAAAACAAATTAAATATACACTAATTCTCTCTCTCTCTTACTTTCAATAGCTCGTATAAGGTAACATCTTGGGACTCTGATGGTGTGAGTTTGGTTTGTCTCGAAGGAAAAATGGCCGCCTGAAGGGTGGGGTATGCTGCCAAAGATTGCTTGAGTAAGGTTTCATTAATGTACCAAACTTTATCGGAATTAGCAGGATCAATAGCCTTAGAAATGACAACAATATTTTTTAAAATTATTTAAGAATAACAACAACAATAACAATAATAATAACAATAAACAGCAATAATAAATAATAATGATAATAATTAGTTCTTACTTCTGATATAATCACAGGTGAGTACATCAGTGTAGCTAATGAAGTCAATATGTGACCAGATCTTATTCCATCAGAAACTGTCGAAGTATTAAACAAATGTTTACTGCAGGCAAGACTAGTGGAGAACACCCTCTCAGGCTCTGATGCAAGAGAAATGAAAAGAAAATATCATACCTTAAGCCTACTATTATTAGCGTCTACTAATTTTAGCGAAATCAACAAAAGTCATGTTTAGCGTTACTAATTTTAGCGTTTTAAACCAAATTAACTATAAATAATAACCATTATAATGAATAATAATTATTTTGGCGTCTATTTAATTTAGCGATTTAAAGCTCTCTCGCTAATATAGCTAAATTTAGTAGACGCTAAAAATAGTAGGCTTAAGGTAATTTAATGAACATGACTGACCAGTAGGATTAATGGCGGTCAGTCTACACTGTACCAGCAGCTGGACCCAGGAAGGTACCTCCTTTATATCCAACCTCAGCTCTGATATGGACTGGGACGTAAGACCCAACCTATAAAGAGGTGGAGTCAAGTGGGTGTGGTTCTTATAAACTGGGTGTGGTCTCACTTACTTGTAATGATCAAGGTATGTATAAAGTAGGCCTACGAACTGGTTCTGTATCAGATACTGAATGAATGGGACGTGGAACTTCTCAATTAGATCAGATCCTGTGAACAATGGGCGGAGTCAGTTATTAATTAGTTAATTAATACCGTTTGAAAGTGGGTGTGGCGTTGAAAATAGATTATGAAGGCGTCCGATGTGGTAGAGTATTTTTTGCAAGTTCATGTTTCCAGTATATCCTTCCCTGTAATAGCATTAATTACATTAATTATTATTTAAATAATAAAATTTGCATAGTTAACTAATTCTTTCTTATAAACTACAGCTACATGTATTTCACTTATATTTTAAAATTTTCTAGAGCTACTAAAACAATGTTTAAAGCAAAAGGTTTTCAGAAAAAAGCATGATTTTTTGCAGATCCAGCCCCACCCAAACATAATAACTAGCCCCGCCCACTAATCATTACGTCATGGGTGCAACCCAAAACAAGATGGCGGACGGGGAAGAAGAAGACAAAGAGACTGTAATGGCGACTCCAGCGGCTCCTGCTTCTCCTCCTGGTCCTTTAGGCTCCTTTAGGAGTATAGCAATGTTTGCCTATCAACCTGGCGGCCCTTACCCGAGCCATTGCGGCTACTGTCACTCGGCAGATGAGAGATTTTGCGTGGAAGGTCTATTCTCAGACAAAATGTCCGTACATGACTTTCAGTATCTCGTTGATAGAGGCTTCCAGCGCTCAGGGAAGTTCGTGTACCTCCCAGCCAACAAACTAACCTGCTGTCCACAATATGTACTGAGATTGGACTGTAGTACTTTTCATATTTCTAAAGAACAGAGGAGAGCGATAAGAAAGATGAACGAGTATCTTTTAAACGGGAGGAAAGAGGAGGAGGAGGGAGAGAGGTCTGATACTAAAGGGACTGAGATTAACGATCAAAATGAAGAGATGGAGGGTCTACCTAGTGAAGGAGCAACAGTCTCAACTCCCTTGAAACCAAAGAAGGTTGTAAAACCAGGAGCAGGAGCAGATCCTAACTTACCTCGCTGTAAGAAAGCGAAAGAGAGAAGGAGAGAGGCAAAGGAGAAGAAACAAGCTAAGAAAAACCCGCCACAACCTTTAAAACCTGCCCCGCCCACTGCAAAACCCAACCCTACCCATGTTGAGGACCTACTTACCTTACCAGATGCAGAAAAATGCAAGCATAAATTAAGAAAATCTTTATTATGTGTCAATCCGGTTAATGATGAGTTTCTCGACACCTACCAGCAAAGTTATGAGGTTTTCCGCAAGTTTCAAATGATAATCCACAAAGAACCGCCCGAGAAATGCGAGCAACAACACTTTGACCAGTTCTGTATTGACAGCCCCCTCGTACAGGAGGAGGGCCCCCCGGGGTCAGATATTAAATATGGGTCCTATCACCAACAATATTGGATCGATGATAACCTCGTTATGGTGGGTGTGGTCGATATACTACCCAGTGGGGTCCTATGTAACTATCTTTATTACGACCCCTACTACCGATTCATTTTCCCGGGGGTCTACTCTGCATTGTGCGAAATTTCAATGAACCAGACCCTCTACCAACGGGTCCCGGACCTAAGATATTACTACATTGGTTATTACGTACATGATTGTCCTAAAATGAATTATAAAAGGAAATACGACTCGTGCTACCTCCTCTGTCCTATAACCCACCGCTACGTACCACTAGAGATCTGTCGGAAGAAACTCGACTCCGCTAAGTACTGTCGGTTCTCTGACGAGGGGGCGGAGGTGGAAAGGGGAGGGGAGGGGGAGCTGGGGGAGGTACTTATAGCGAGCGATTTCGGAGAGTTTGGCTACATAAAGTACTCTTTGATAAGAGATAGGATGGAGGGGAAACTTGATGATCTAGTGAGGAGCTATGTCGGGATAGTCGGGAAGGATTTGGCACAAACTATGATATTAAAAATAGTCGGACTTTAAATTGAGGAAGAGGAGCATATAATAGTCTTCTTTCTCTCTCTTTAGTACTTAATTTTTGAACCCAGTTATTATTATAATTAAAGATTATTTCTATGAAATATTAATAATTAATTCTAGTATCTGCAAAGGAAACATACACTACATGTATATAATGTTGAGGACTCATTTACACAATTTTTGATTTACTATTTGATTCTTTTTATACTCAATAAGTATCTAGGCAATCTTATCATTTTTATGATTATTGTTATATCAATATTAAAAAATTAATCATTATTAAGTAATTATGTGTGGGTGTGGCTACACATACCTCACAAGTTGATCCAGTAGAGTATCCCGACAGTAGACATTACATGAAGAGGCTGAGATGAGAGAGTGAGAGGTTTGGTGAGAGAGAGAGGGTAGGAGAGACTGAGCTGTGTCCAAGTCATGATGCAATAAATAATAAGTGAACTGATCCTCTGGGGATACTAGCCTATGACTCTGAACTGAATCTGAGAGAGAGAGAGAGAGAAAAGAATAAAGTCTTAATCTCATTGCAACTTATTTCAACAACGTTGCTATAAAATACAATTATTCTGCAAGTATCTAATCTGTTAATATTGTGTACACAAGTGTATTAGTATGTACATGTACATTAAAGATTGGTTGGTTTAATATTGATAGGAGATTTTGATATCAAAAATCACTACATTTTAAAACAAAGCTCCACCAAATTAAAACACTATAATTATATTAATGTAGTTCTACCTTTGTTTGTTCCTGATATGACGACAGCATCAAACAGTATCCTCTGTCTCGTTTCATTGTTCCACCTCAGAACTGATACCAGTGGAGTCTCAAGATACAGTCCCCTCTGTGACTCACTGGCTGGAGATAGAGGATTGGAGACTGGTTCCCATACTAGTGGGTGATCCTGGAACCAAATTATGAGAATGAGATCAGCAAGCATACATGTATACACATGCATATCAACTCATACACCCAGTACATGTAGTCCACTTTTAATCTAGTCTTAGCATTTTTGATGTTTTGGAGGTTATACTATAGTACAGGGACTGTGGTCCAATTTTGAAGCAGCTTTAAAAATTTATAAGTACATGTACATGTGCATCAGAATATGTAATAAATCCTCTCTCCCTCTCCCTTACTCCTCCAAATGTCTCCGGGTACATGTCCAGTACATTCCCAGTGCTGTTCACTGGTGATAGAGTGGTCACTGGTGGATGGTACGAGTGGTCACTGGAGCTGTTATAAATCATCTTTGCAGTCTCGTAGACGTAGGTAGGATAGTACGTCTCTAACATTTTTAAAAACTCGAGAGCGTCTTGTTCAATGGAGGTCAGCCAGCCATTCTCAGTCATTAGCTCTGCCTACAAAACATTATTAAAATTACAGAAAATGTATAATTAATTACCAGAGTATCTCGTAATTGT
>NW_003547220.1:0-3547 GCF_000090795.2 Amphimedon queenslandica | reverse complement strand
AAGAGAGAGAGAGGGAGAGAGGGAGAGAGAGAGAGAGGGAGAGAGAGAGAGAGAGAGAGAGAGAGAGAGAGAGAGAGAGAGAGAGAGAGAGAGAGAGAGAGAGAGAGAGAGAGAGGGTATAAAATGAAGATATACATGTACATGTACATACCATTTGTCTGATAAAGGTGATTGCTTGTTTTATATTCTTCTCACAGAATGTCTTCATTATTAAACTGATACCAACACTACTCAAACTACTAATTGTTACTTCATCAGTGTGGGTGTGGCTCTAAGTAGGTGGAGTCAATAAACAATACAATAATAAGGTGTTTAATGTACGGTTTCATCTTGTGGGTGTGGTGACTCCTCCCCCTTTAACGACCTATGAATGAGGTAGGATTGACCTAGGGGTACGTTACCAGTTACTAATGATCGCTGGATTACTGTCTAAAAATAGAAGTAGTAAATATATTAATTTTTAGTGATTTAATTTTACTTCAGTGGAGGTGTGGTCCCAGGATTCTTTCCTCACCATTACATGTAAGAGACGGTCAAACTCCGCCCCTTCCTCCTCCCCCTTCCTCTTAGGGTCACTGATCAGTGTGTTACCTTTAGGAAGGTACTCCCTAAGACTGTGAATGTGGGACGTTATTTCACTGGAAGATATAAACCCAGTCCCAGGGTTTTTAAAAGAGGGTTCCAAGCATGATGAGTCCTCGCTAGCCTGGCTCTCACTCCGCCCGAGGGACGTCACTTCTGGTTCATTGGTTCCTGAGGGTTTGGTTCCTATTCTGCTGGTATTGGAATGAGTTTTAATGAATCTTAAAAGGAAGTTGAGTGTCATTCGTAGAAGTTGACCAGCAAATTGTTGATTATGTTCACTGGTGTGGTTACGTCTAAAGATAAATAAATAAATAAATAATAATAAATTATCAACTTAGTATTAATGTATTATTGTATTGGAAGTTTGGCTCTACCAATTGTACAGTTTTTTCTTTAATTTTAGTTAACTGACCATTAACTAAATTAACTAAACACAATTGATGTACATGTACATGAATAAATTACTAAAAAATTACTAATGAATCACTAAAAAATTACTAATAAATTACTAATAATTTACTTTATTATTGATGAGAGAAGGTTAACAGCTGCATCCAGTTGATCAGGAGGAATGGGAGGAGGAGAAGGTAAGGACTCACTGCTGCTCTTCCTCTTGTCACTTCCATAACTATCATCTATTAATAGTAACAAACATTACCAACACACATTAATATTAATAGTAACACGGAGACACAATGTAAATGTAGCATTAATTCAAAATAGTAATTAAATAAGATGATTTCATTGCTAATTCTTGGTAAAAGCATAACAACTGAACTGCTTTAGCATAAAATTTTCAAATTCAAATTTTTCAAATTTTTGTCAGTCAAAAACTACATCAAATTCATCAAGAATTTTGTTTGATGAAATTTTAACGTACAAAATTTTTGCTCCACGTGGTTAGTATACAAATTTATAATAAATATGATAAAAATTTTATCGACCAAAATTAATTTTAACAAGAGATTAAGACTGTGAAAAAATTTTTGACAGACAAAAATTAGGAGCTATACTATACAGTAAATTATTTTCCATTTTCTCTCATAATGATATTCATAATGTGTGTTTAGTGTACTGAATTCCTGATGTGTGGGCGGGTATCAATGAATCTAATTAACTGATCACAAGATGTCCTTAGAGGACGAGTGTTGGACTGTGTTTGAGAGAGGAGATCATGAAGAAGCTGTTCGCTTACTACCATTAGTGGAGGAACCGAATAAAATTAAAAGAGGATATTATGTATGGAATTATACTAGTTTACTTCATTTGTCTTCAAGGCATGGCTGGTTAGATGTTACAAAAGATCTCATCACTAAATATCACTGTGACCCACACGAAAGAGATGATGATGATTGGACTTGTCTTCATTATGCTACAGAAGGTAATCATGTTGATGTGATGAGATATCTCATTGATGAGGGCCACTGTGATCCAATGGCTACTAACAATAGTGGTGAGACTGTTCTTCACTGTGCTGCTAGACACATTGATAGTGTAAAGTATCTCATTAATGAGTGTCACTGTGATCCAATGGCTACTAACAATAGTGGTGAGACTGTTCTTCACTGTGCTGCTAGACACATTGATATTGTAAAGTATCTCATTAATGAGTGTCACTGTGATCCAATGGCTACTGACTCTAACAACAGGACAGTTCTTCATGAAGCAGCTCGTAGGAACTCACCTGATGTAATCAAATATCTAATCAATGAGTGGAACCATGATCCAATGACTGTTGACAGGTTGGGGCGGACACCTCTTCACCTTGCTGCTGCTCTTTGGAGTAATTCTGCAGCTGTTGAGCATTTACTATCAACTGGTAAATGTGATCCATTGGCTAAAGACAATGACGGGAGAACACCATTTACACTAGCTAAGAAGAGAGGTGACACTGATACTCTTTCTGTCATGAAGAAGTTTGGTGGTATAAAATCATCTCATCCAATTGATTCTTATGTTAACGTCCTCCTTGTGGGTAATCCTGGAGCTGGTAAAAGTACTCTTAGTCATGTCATCAATGACACAGCTACTGGTTCTATTGTTCTTGGTTCATTTAGAAATGTTGGAGGGGTAGTGCCCTGTACTGCTGGTATCATTCCTTATAAACTACAACACAGGACACTCGGTAACATCATTCTTCATGATTTTGCTGGTCATTCAGAATACTACTCCAGTCACAGTGCTGTCATTGAGAATCTCTTACAAGGTTCTGGTGGTGTGTTCCTGATAGTAGTCAATATATTGGAGAAGGAACCAGTCAAACAGCTTCATCAGTGGCTAACAGTTGTCACAAATGAAGCACACAAAGCTCTTAATCAATGCCATGTTATTGTAATAGTCAGTCATGTGGATGAGATAAGTAATCCTGTTGAAAGGAGAAGGAGAAAGGAAGAAACACAGGAGATTATTGTAAAGGAAAGGTGTGATAGTGTCTTCTTAGATTGTCGTAAGCTTGGTGGGAGTGGTGTGGATTCCTTCTTTGATAAGTTGTCTAGTGCCTGTGAGTCCATTCGTAGTACAAGTGGAAGGAATTTGAGTCTTTATTGTCACATGATGTATGGTCTACTGGAGGAAAGGAAAGAGAATATACTGACCCTCTCTGATGTAATGTCTGCTGGTAAGGACAATGATGATTACTTTGTACCAGATAAAAGAGAAGACGTCTTGGATGTTCTTGATTTGTTGCACTCAACTGGTTTGATCAGTGTTCTTAAAAGTGAAGACAAGGTATGGGTTGTTGTGAATAAGGGTATACTACTAACTGAGGTGGATGGGATTCTCTTTGCTCCAGAGACATTCAAAGAACATGTTGACATTGCTAGCAATACTGGTATTGTTAGTGTGTCTGGTCTGACTAGACTCTTCCCTAAACATGATCCTGACATGTTGATTCGTTTTCTGAAGAACATGGAACTCTGTCAAGAAATTAATCCATCTTTCCTAAGAATGACAAACCTCCATC
>NW_003547219.1:22029-23798 GCF_000090795.2 Amphimedon queenslandica | reverse complement strand
ACCTCTCCATACAACAATGGGAACTGATTGTAATGGTTTGTGGTTAGAATGATCTGAGAGATGGGAAATCTGACAAAGGACAGATGTGTCTGTATAGTTGATGATGTGGTTTAATGTACTGGGACTAGTGTACGCATAATGTCACTCCACTTGTGAAAACTGACCTTCCTAAAATTGACCTTCCTCCCTGAAGGACTAAGTGCATATCCCTCCTAACCGATTGTGCAGTCCACATTCATTGATCAATCCATCCTTTAATTACACAATAAGATAAAAGAGTTATAAGTGTTTGAATATCATAAAAACGGCCACCATCTTGAAAAACCAACCTCAATCCTACATACAGGCTACCGCCTATATAATAGGCCAAAGATACTGTTGCATTTTTTCCCTGTAATGAGTGTGACCATTCTGTTGTTGCATATTATACATTTCTTTGTGTATTGTGTTTGGACTGTACTATGTCAGTCACATTAGCTGCTCATTATTGGATTCTTTCACTCTTACAGTAAACAAGTCCAAAGTTTATTACGGTATCCCAAGGGACCCTGATCTGACTGCTGCACTAGCTGAGCTGGAGAAAGAAGAAGCTGATGCTGCAGCAACAGTTGACGATGATAAGCCAAAAGTCAGTTCCTTATGATAAACATTAATGTATGTGTATTGTAGAAGAAAAAGACTAAGAAGGAAGCTGGAGGAGCTGGTAAAAAAGCTAAAACTACTAGTTCACCAAATGCACCACCATTAAACAGAGTTCCATTACCATCTTTGTTAGTGAAAATCCTCCAATAATATTTCTATCATTATTAATTTCTGTAGGAGAGACAGTGAAAAAGCTGCTAAATTCCAAGCCTATAAAGATGCAACCAAGTGTGTATCATTAGGCCCATCAGCTCTCCCATCAGTTTGTTTCTATACACTCCTCAACATATCCCAAGGGTCAGTGGATGGACATACAGTAATACTCAACAGCACTAGTGCTTAGCAACCATGTAGCTATTATTACTAAGAAACCAGCTACTGTACCCATTCATTAAGTTATTCATGCTGCAATCTTGTAATGCCATAGCTGATTATAACCCAACCATTATTCTATAGAGTCAATGCTGTTGAGATATCACAAGATTCAGTACTGCTTGCTGCTGGTTTTTCTAACTCAATCATCAGGCTATGGACATTGACATCAAAGAAACTTTGTCCACTCAAGCCAGCAGCACAAATGCCTGTCTCATTAGCGGCAGGTGAATATTAATGTTCATGTTGTTATTTTTAATAATCATTACAGAGGATATCCTGGAGAGAATTATTGACACAAGGTTAGAAACACATTAATTATATTTCCTATTATATTTCTATTTTATTTTCTTAGTTCATCAAGTGATGTACGTGTACTGACAGGTCACAGTGGTCCAGTTTATTCTCTATCCTTCAATAATGATAACACATTCCTCCTGTCTTCATCTGAGGATGGAACAAGTGGGTTGTCTCATGTTCATTTTATCAGATTCCACATGTCACATTGTGTCATCACTAATGTCATCGTCATGTTTCTCATCACAGTCGTCATTCTGTTTGTACCAGTTTCATTATTTCTTAATAACATTTAGTGTCACTATTGGCAAATCTATTGTTACAATATGAGGTCATAAAGTACATGTACATGTTCTTATGTTGCATAGAAAGCTTGAGCTGATTCCGATCAAAATAGGACTTTTTACGATTTTAAAAGTTGCTCTAAAATCAGGCCACAGTTCCTGTACTATAGTACA
>NW_003547219.1:19532-21212 GCF_000090795.2 Amphimedon queenslandica | reverse complement strand
AAGGATTACCATATCCCTTCACTTAGTGTCCATAATTATGACAATGTTGATGACCAAAATGGATAATTGGTAATAACAGAACACGACACAATAACTCTACACTCTCCCACGCTATTCAGACTCTATTATTGTGTTATGGATATTACCTGAAACATTTCGAAGGATCATCTCCTAATATATGGACTATCTTGTCCACTGGTATCACTTTGATTGGCTTCTTACTCTAATTGAGATGAGAAGAGAGTGGCAATGGCTACCTCATTCACTTCCTTATTTGGTGTTTACTTTGTGATTTGAATAATAGGACAAATTCGCATCTTTTAAAACAAACCATCTTGTTTTCCATGACTGCAGTCATTTCAGTGATTGAATGTGTACAATAGATAAACATTGTGAACATACTTTAATTTGTCCTCCTTGCTTCTTAATGTATCCTTCTTTAGTGGCAGCCTACAAACCAAGAGGAGATGACAATTTAACTCTTGGGTCACTGTTTAAATAATCTATAATTATATTCTTTATATTCTTCGTACACTATCATTCCTGCTGTACTTACAGAATAGCCAACTCTGGTTTCATCATCTTCATCAGAATCATCGTCTCCATACAGAAAATGACAAGTCACTTTGTTGTACTCTTCAAATTCATTCACTTTTTGTGGGTAGGGAAATTTACATTCCAGAAATGATCCTAACATTTTAAAGAAATGATAACTTGTCCCAAAAGAGAACAATATAAAACCAAATAGAATTCACAGTTATATTAATTTCAACATTCCTTCGTTATTCATGTCTTCAATGCATGCCTGATTTGCTGGTATGAGCATTGATTGTACTGATAATGGCTGTCCTATTATGACAATCAATTCACAGTATCATCAACTAAACTAACAATAGATAACCTTATATGTATATTACTACCGTCTACAGCTCAAAAATCTTATAATCTATAGTAATTGGTGAAAATGGTAATTTTATACTTACTTATGTTGACAAATATGGAAAATACATTACAAACTCAAACTACATACAAGTAACTGAATACTAGATTAGATAGCAGTTAAAAGATATTGCATGGTGAGTGGTTAACTCATTTTTTGGTTCTAACCTGATTCATCGGCAATGACAGGGTTTGA
Organism: Amphimedon queenslandica; assembly: GCF_000090795.2. NCBI lineage: Eukaryota > Metazoa > Porifera > Demospongiae > Haplosclerida > Niphatidae > Amphimedon > Amphimedon queenslandica. Next base: position 20,077 of record NW_003547219.1, on the reverse strand, counting down.
TTGGAAATGAGTTAGAAATATATGAACTGAATCAAATAGTTTTGATCCAAGACTGACTCCTCTCTCAGTCAATGCAACCGGAAAGTGTTTCACTGATTGTTTACCTCTAGAACAATGCAAAGGAGTCAGCATTTGCAATAACAATGTAAACTGAATTAGGTCACACAATAATGATATTGTATTTCTGTGGTGCTAGTTACTTTATATCAAGTGAATAGCGGCCCCAGCCCCCGCGACTCCTCTTTCGTAAAAGATAAACACCTTCTTGTGAGGTTTGGAGTATAGCATCAGACTGATGGCGGGTCAGATACGGGTGGAACCAGCTAGCAATGATAAAAGGAAGAGGAGACTGAGTGTACTGTACTATCAACTAGTGAGTGGCTCACTTCACTGATTCCAGTTGCAACTGAAGCTCCGGAAGGACTTCATATATATCTTCGTTTTCATCTTCATCACTGTTGTACTTACTCTCGTATTTGCTGGCCATTCTATTGCTCCTCCAACAGCTCAGGAATCAGGAGAGGGCTTTAGCTCTAGCTTGTATA
>NW_003547219.1:2880-19522 GCF_000090795.2 Amphimedon queenslandica | reverse complement strand
AATGGATAATTGGTAATAACAGAACACAACACAATAACTCTACACTCTCCCACGCTATTCAGACTCTATTATTGTGTTATGGATATTACCTGAAACATTTCGAAGGATCATCTCCTAATATATGGACTATCTTGTCCACTGGTATCACTTTGATTGGCTTCTTACTCTAATTGAGAGGATAAGAGAGTAGCAATTAATGGCTACCTCATTCACTTCCTTGTTTGATGTTTACTTTGTGATTTGAATAATAGGACAAATTCGCATCTTTTAAAACAAACCATCTTGTTTTCCATGACTGCAGTCATTTCAGTGATTGAATGTGTACAATAGATAAACATTGTGAACATACTTTAATTTGTCCTCCTTGCTTCTTAATGTATCCTTCTTTAGTGGCAGCCTACAAACCAAGAGGAGATGAATGAACTGACAGGTTAACTCTTGGGTCACTGTTTAAACAATCTATAATCATATTCTTCATTTCTCCATGCACTATCGTGATAGTTTCTGCTGTACTTACAGAATAGCCAACTCTGGTTTCATCATCTTCATCAGAATCATCGTCTCCATACAGAAAATGACAAGTCACTTTGTTGTACTCTTCAAATTCATTCACTTTTTGTGGGTAGGGAAATTTACATTCCAGAAATGATCCTAACATTTTTAAGAAATGATAACTTGTCCCAAAAGAGAACAATAAAAAACCAAATAGAATTCACAGTTATATTAATTTCAACATTCCTTCGTTATTCATGTCTTCAATGCATGACTGATTTGCTGGTATGAGCATTGATTGTACTGATAATGGCTGTCCTATTATGACAATCAATTCACAGTATCATCAACTAAACTAACAATAGATAACCTTATATGTATATTACTACCGTCTACAGCTCAAAAATCTTATAATCTATAGTAATTGGTGAAAATGGTAATTTTATACTTACTTATGTTGACAAATATGGAAAATACATTACAAACTCAAACTACATACAAGTAACTGAATAACTAGATTAGATAGCAGTTAAAAGATATTGCATGGTGAGTGGTTAACTCATTTTTTGGTTCTAACCTGATTCATCAGCAATGACAGGGTTTGATTGGAAATGTGTTAGAAATATATGAACTGAATCAAATAGTTTTGATCCAAGACTGACTCCTCTCTCAGTCAATGCAACCGGAAAGTGTTTCACTGATTGTTTACCTCTAGAACAATGCAAAGGAATCAACGTTTGCAATAACAATATAAACTGAATCAGGCCACACAATAATGATACTGTATTTCTGTGATGCTAGTTACTTTATATCAAGTGAATAGCGGCCCCAGCCCCCACGACTCCTCTTTCGTAAAAGATAAACACCTTCTTGTGAGGTTTGGAGTATAGCATCAGACTGATGGCGGGTCAGATAAGGGTGGAACCAGCTAGCAATGATAAAAGGAAGAGGAGAATGAGTGTATGTACTATCAACTAGTGAGTGGCTCACTTCACTGATTCCAGTTGCAACTGAAGCTCCGGAAGGACTTCATATATATCTTCGTTTTCATCTTCATCACTGTTGTACTTACTCTCGTATTTGCTGGCCATTCTATTGCTCCTCCAACAGCTCAGGAATCAGGAGAGGGTTCTAGCTCAGCTTGTAAAGGAGAAGGTGTGGCTCAATTTTAAAAGGGCGTGGTTTCAATAAATTAGTAGTACTAGTCTGCAAGGGGTTAAATATTATTGTCATGGCAACATAACAAAATGGCGCTCTTAGCTCCACTAAGGAGAGTTGAAAAGTTTGGTCTTGAGGTTCCTGCTAACGTCACGTACCCTAAATGGGAGCCTGGGGGAGAGTATACCAAGTCTGTTGTGATTAAAAATGTCAATATTAAGACTCAAAAGATAAAATTCAAGTAAGTCCCAGTATTAATATAATAATAGACCTTTGTATTCTCACCACAGGGTCTCCAGCAATGCTTTCTTCAGTACATTATATCCTCAGCCTATTGTATTGAGTGCTGGTAACACTTACTCACTGCCCATCACCTTCAGACCAACAGAAAAGGTTACCACCACTTGCCTCTGTGTGTGTGTTGATTTATTCTCTTGACTTTCCTTTGTAGAGTGACTATGAGGACTTTATTGAATTTGAAACAAAAGTAAGTGAAGATTGGACATTTAAACATATACGTGTACTTTTAAAAGTTTGATCCAGTTTCAGTAAGTTATTCCATTTAATAGGAAGGAGCATTCAGAGTGCCACTGTATGCACTGATACCACAGCCCCACCTCACAGTACCTGAATCACTTCAGTTTGGAGTCTGTGGAGTAAAGGACACAGTAACTATTGACATTACCATCACTAACACTGGGTAGGGTACTGGGTCCCTAGGGGAATGGGTACTTGGGTAGGGTACTGGGTCCCTAGGGGAATGGGTACTTGGGTAGGGTACTGGGTCCCTAGGGGAATGGGTACTTGGGTAGGGTACTGGGTCCCTAGGGGAATGGGTACTTGGGTAGGGTACTGGGTCCCTAGGGGAATGGGTACTTGGGTAGGGTACTGGGTCCCTAGGGGAATGGGTACTTGGGTAGGGTACTGGGTCCCTAGGGGAATGGGTACTTGGGTAGGGTACTGGGTCCCTAGGGTAGTGGGTACTTGGGTAGAGCACACTGATACATTACATTGTAAATGTATTGTTAGTTTAATTCTTATCTTTATTTAGGTTTGTGCCCACTGAGTTACGTTGGGAGTGTTTCCCTCCCTTTGAGATCACCCCATTAGTTGCTGGTTTAGGAGTAAAGGAATCCATTGGCCTTAAGGTATCCTTCAAGCCACTGACCGCCACTGTACACAGTGTACCTGCTGTCCTTCATTATGGAGAAGACCTCTCTCTCAGCAAGACTATGAAACTAATAGGAACAAGTAATGAAGCAACAATACATGCACTGTGAATGTGTAGAGGGACTACCATTAATATACTCTCTATTATTAATACAATAAGGTAAATACCCTCATCTTGAAGTAAAGCACACAAAGACGAGCTCACCAGTGAAGTGCAGGTCACCAGTGAAGAGGATAAGACCAAGGCAGCATGAGTTTGATGGATCAGTGAGGGTTCAGTTTGGTGATGTACCAGTTGGTATTGTGTCTGAAGCTACTATAGAGATTATCAACACAACCCCAGTGAGTTTAAGGATCAATTAGATGAACATTTCTTAAACACTGGCCGGGTTATGTACATGTACTGTAGGTTCCAGCATCATTCACATTGCTCCCAGAATCAGAGACTCACCTTAAAGATGTCCTCCTTACCTTCTCTCATTCTGAAGGGACCATACCTCCATTTGGAACACTCATCAACAAGGTAACAATAATAATAATAATAATAATAACAATAACAATAATAATAACAATAATAATAATAATAATAACAATTACTATACATTATCACTATTAGCTCTATTATGCTCCATCATATCCTGAGCAAGTATCTGCTAGATACTTTAACCTCAATACAGTTGGTGGATTGGGCAGCACTAGGATCATATGTACTGGAAATCCAATAAGTATGTAATAATAATAATAATAATAATAATAATAATAATAATAATAATAATAATGATAATGATAATAATAATAATAATAATAATAATAATGATAATGATAATGATAATAATAATAATAATAATAATAATAATAATAATAATAATAATAATAATAATGATAATGATAATAATAATGATATTAATGTACTGTAGGTCCTGGGTTGAGTTTAATGGAAGAATGTGCTAATTTTGGTAGTGTTGAGTGTGGCCAGTCATCAACTGTTGTAGTTCATATTAGGAACACTTCAAATGCTCACTGCCTTTATCAAGTAACATTATACATATAATAATAATAATAATAATAATAATAATTATTATTATTATTATTATTATTATTATTATTATTATTGTCATTGATCATTATTGTAGGTTCTTATTGATCCTGAGTGTGTCTTTCATGCTGATAGTCCTTGTGGGGAGATCAAACCTGATTCTGTCAATCCTCTCATTCTCCATTTCTCTCCTAATAAACCACACCCCTACCACAGGGTCATTGAAATACTCTGTCTCAACCAGGTACTTATTTTCTCATCATCAATGCATGGTACTATATTCTTAATACTTTGCAGGAGCCATTGACATTACATGCAATTGGATCAGCTTACACAGACACCATTAGACCAGGTATACCCTACCCTACCTCATCCATTGTCTACATTGTACTGGGTATCTTTATGCAGTTGTTCTTAAACCTCATCATGTGTCATTGTACAAGTCTGCTGCTTATTCTGGTCTATCAAGATACCCACCTGAAGTAATCTAATGGAGGATTTACTGTACATTAATGTTTACTGATGCTTATAGTTTTTAGATGAATGTATTGAGAATGGATCAGTAGCAATAGACAAAGATGGTCTCCTACTGATAACAGAAGTATGCCTATACATTCATTAATGATTCATGTACATGCACTTGTGTAGAATGCTGATCCACAGATTTATCAAAATGCCTCAGTTTCAGGAGGTGAACAAGGGAAGCAGCAACACTCCTCAATGTATACTAGATACCTTCAACCAGAGAATGAGCCAGTAATGCATTGCACATACACTGTGTTACTGTTCATTGTGTTCACAGTATGAGTCCACTCATGTCAGTATTGATGTGGAGTCTATTGACTTTGGGTTTACTCCATATCGGAGGTCATCAGAGAAAAAGGTATGTAATACACACAATGAAGCTTATTAAAGGAATGCACACACATTATGTATCATTAATAGGTGGTAACTATTACCAATCATACTGAAGGGAACGTGTACTGTGTCTGGAGTACTGGTAATGTACATGATTCATGATTCATGGTCCATGGTTCATGGTCCATGGTTCATGGTCCATGGTTCATGGTTCATTCTTCATTCTTCATTGTATTTTGGTTGATTTAGAGAGAGGAGAAGTGTTTCAGGTTGTACCTTCTGAGAGACAGATTCATCCAAACACTACAGTTGTATTTGATGTTACATTCTGGCCTGTTAGTGTAGTATTATTATTTATAATGTACAATCATCAACTCCATTATACTCTAGGATAAACCCAATCAGCTGTTCTCTCGTCAACTTGAGTGCTACATTTGTTACAAAGTAACTACCAGTATTGATGTGTGTGTCCTTCATTCCATTCCTATTCCTCAGTCATTACGTAATTACAGTATGGTTAATGATCAAGTGTTGATACTGCCCTGGTGTCTTCACCTCAGGGCCATTGCTCATAGCTTCTCTCCAGGGACCGAGCCGTTCCTCCCCTCCCTCTCTTTCAATACTTGTAACATTGTCTTCCCTAGTACAATAGAGAAACGGACGGTCTATAGGACACTAGTGGGTAGGAACAGAGGGGACACTCCTGTCATGTTCAAGTTTACTCCTGACCCTACAAGGTAATCCACTGTCATTATTGATTGATATAGTAATTCTTGTGTACTTATAAAACTGTACAACTGATGCTTCACATGAAAATTATTATTGTCTCAAAATAAGCATGGACTATACAGTACAGTACAGGGTATTTGCATATTTTACAGTGCTTCTAACTTGAAAAGTATTTGTCGGAATTAACTCAAACTTGCTACACAGCATAAGTACATCAATATGTATCAGAAAATGTAATAAAAATTTGGGGTGATTTTTTAGCCATTTTTTGGAAAAACATAGATCAATATATAGGCCCAGTGACTGTGACATTGATGTAGCAATCTCTGACGCTCGACTTCAATGTCACTAACATATTAAAGATTATTATTATTATTATTATTATTACTAATTTCACTTATAAACTCATTACTACTGATTTCTGATCCTATTTCAAAAAAAAAAATGGACTATAGCCTTGGGTATTTTTCATAATTTTGACGTTTTCTTAAAATGGCCGTAACTTGAAAAATTGAAGTCGGAATCGCCTCAAACTTGCTACACAGCATAAGGGCATCAATATGTATCAGAAAATGTAATAAAAAATTGGGGTGATTTTTTAACCATTTTTTGGAAAAAACCATGGACTATAGCCTTGGGTATTTTTCATAATTTTGACGTTTTCTTAAAATGGCCGTAACTTGAAAAATTGAACTCGGAATCAGCTCAAACTTGCTACACAGCATAAGGACATCAATATGATCAGAAAATGAAATAAAAATTTGGGGTAATTTTGGAGCCATTTTTTGAAAAAAACCATGGGCTATAGCCTTGGGTATTTTTTGATAATTGGCTCGTTTATACATTCCCACTTGTACCCTCAATATTCTAATTATTATTCATTATTAAATTATTATTATTATTATTATTTTATTCATTATTAGTGTGTTTGATATAAAGCCTGAGTGTGGTCTCATTACTGGTGTCCATCAGTTGTTTGTTCTCTCAATGTCTCCAAAGTTTCCTCAACTTTATGAATCAATACTGAGCTGTACCATGAACAACTGCCCTGACTATAAACAAGTACATATAGTCCATAATCAGTGACAGTCATTGTTATGAATATTAGGATCTGTTGCTTTCTGGATTAGCTGATACTCCCAAAATTGAAATAAGCAAAGTATGAACTGACAGACACACAATACATTGGATGTTCTGTGCATTATTGGTACTGTATATATTGATTGGTTATTAGGGAAATGTGTATTTTATGCCAACACTTATTGGTAGCTATTCTGAAGTGAATCTGAGCATTAAGAATCCTTGTGGCCTGCCTGTGAGGTACATATCCCATCATTATCATTATTATTATTATTATTATTATTATTATTATTATTATTATTATTATTACTATTATTATTATTATTATTATTATTGTGTAGGGTTGTATGGCAGACAAGAGGGCCCCAGGCTCACATCATGAGTGTTAATCCACAGATACTATCAATAGGTCCGTGTGATACAGCAGGAGTATCCTTTAGATTCAGCCCATTGGAAGAGAAAGACTACTGTGTCAAAGTTGTTGCTGTCACGACATTTAGAAACCTCAACATAGAGAAGAGTGCCCACAGATACAAGTATGCCATTAAGCTTCACGGACATGGAGGAACTGGAAACATTAAGGTAATGGATACACCCTCTCCATGTTTATGTTCTTCTGTTAGTGTTCAAGGAATGAGATTGATTGTAAGTCTGTCAGTATTGGGACCTCAAGGAGACACCATATTGAACTGGAGAATGTCTCAAACTGTACTGTGAGTTTTAGACTAGGACTATCACAGGTCATTGAATTTGAAGATAATACTAAAGAAGAGGTACCCCTTGGGAAAACCACCCATGGTAAGGAACACCACTGCAGTGATGCCTCATAAATGAATGTACATTTTACACTGTACATGTACACGTAGGTGTGGAGTTGAGTCAAGCTGAAGGAGGATTAGCTCCACATTATAAGCTGCCACTCACTTTAACACTGCGACCATCACAACCAGGACTCATACACTCATCATTATACTATAGACTCACTGGTGATAATAATACTGACAATAGAGGAGAGACTAACTTAATGGCTAACAGGAATAATGGCTGGGTATTGCTGTGTAGCTTCCAGTTCAGAGGAGTGTATCCAGGCCTTTGTATCATTAATGTGCAAACTGATGGAATGACTGCTTCACTGAGTAAATCTCAAGTTTGGAACATGCTGCAGATTGACAGGTAAGTATATTCTATTTGATCCACTATACACTCATTGTATCATTGGCTCATGTTCATTACAATCACTTCCTGTAGGTTGAATTACTTCCTTAATCAGTACCCGTCAGCTGAAGAGCTCAGATACACAATATCAACAAGACACAGGTACATGGAGTCTGCCATATCGACAGTGCACGTTATTAGTTTAATTATTGTTTAGTGTCACTCGTAAGGTCCCCACACTGACAAGAGCTTTTGTTGACTTTAACTTTGGCACTGCAGCACTGGCCAAGGAGAAGGAGAGTGTTTATTATTTATTATTAGAAAACAACTCAAGTGTCCCTACTGAATGGTAAAGATATGTACATGTACATGTATTGGTCACATGTGTCCTGTAGGGGATTCCAGTTCCCAGCGGATATGTATTTGGAACCAGAGTATTGGTCTGAGACTGGTTGTCTTAACGCTACAGAGCAGCATGAGTTTGATGTTGTGAAGAATGGTCTTTATACCATAAGTCCAAAGAGAGGAGTCCTTAGTGTGGGGGAGAGGGTTATTGTTAGGTGTTCTTACCGTCACTCTACCCTTGGGCTCAGTCAGCTACCAGTCTTGCTAAAGATTAACAGAGGAAGAGAGATAATGGTTAGTCTACATGTGTCTGAAGGAATCCTTTCAGTGTATTCTAGCTTAATTTCATTGGATCAACCTCACCAGTCAACAGTCCATCCATTACTTATCTTTCTCCTGTACATGTCTTTGCTCCAGTTCCTATTGATGTTCAGTCTCATCAAATTCAATACTTTGGACTCACTAACTTTGGAGACACTACTGGAGCTTACTCCATAGACACTGCTCCACTTGATGAACTAACTGCTGTGAGTCTTAACCCATTCCATGATCCTCATTCATTCATTATGTGTGTCCCTATAGACTAATTATGGGATTTGTATTCTCAAGTGTTTGGAGCCAGAGGGTATACTACCTCCCAGACAAACAACTCCCATACCTTTTGTCTTCTCACCTACTGAAGCTAAATCATACACAGTAAGTTCTTCATAACATTGAAGTTAGCAGCTATGGGTACACTGTGTTGTTGTTATTTTAATAGTTTGATCTGTCGGTTTGTTTATCAACTGGATCAATACTCACTATTAGTTTCCAAGGAGAAGGATTAGCTACTGACTTGATATCAAAAATTGATTTGGAACCTGTCACTCAAAATATTCCAGAAATATCGGACCTTAAACTACCTGACCAGGTAGTCAGGTACACGTAATTTAAAAATTTATAAAACAATCTAATTTTGATGAGAATGAGCTAAAAATTAATACACATGTGCATGTGCATGTAGTTATAGACTCCTATTATGGTATGGTTTATTAACTGTTGTGTATTGTTGTTGTTGCAGATGATAGGACAATCACAGGAGAGGTTCAATTTAGGGAACATTCCACTTTATGCCGTGGTGAGGAGACTAATATTTCTAAAGAATCAATCACAGTATAGCTTATCATTCAATTGGGAACTCACCGGACACCTTTTGGAAAAGGTAAAATGTAATTTGAGACCCTCCATGATCATGTACATGTACATGTATTAATTATTAAATTGATTTTTATAACTAGATTGTATCAATACATCCAAAGTCAGGATACTTACAACCCAGTCAAGCCATCACTTGCCGCATTACATTTCATGCACTTAGTTCTCCTGCTGTCTATGATACTGACATCACTTGCAAGGTACAACATTTGAAGCAATGTTCCTCCATAATGATTCCACATTGTTGAAGAATGGCTACATTTTGTTATTATTTTATAACTAGATTGTTAATGAATCAGAGCAAGTTGTTTACAAGAAGAAGATGGAGGAATGGAATAAAAGTGGCAGTGACAGTCAGCATCACTTTACTATAGCTGATCCTGAGACCAAAACAACTCCAAGGGTAACTGGACATACAACAGGAAAGACTTACGAGGAATGGAAGAAATTGTGAGTACTGTACATGTACATACACACCCTTTCTACTTTATAGTGAATTTCACCATTTGGTATTTTTGTTCTCATTTTCATAGTGACCTTTCTGTTAAGAGTAAGACTAGGACACGGAAAAGACTGAAAGAGGAAATCAAAGTAAGTGCATCTAGAATTAAACATGGTGTTATTTACTCCTGCTAGGCACCAGAGCCTCCAACTGTACAATATATACGTATTGGGATTACAGCTAAAACACACACAATATCAGACTATTCTAAATTATTTGATGATTTTGATAGTTACACGATTGATCAACGCTCCCTCTCATTCAACCACTCTCCCCCTACTAATGAGAAAGGAATGGTGACTGTTAAAAGAAGTGAAAGTGTTACTGTTGATGCTATACTTACTCAAATGCTAAGGTACTATTATAAGCATTATTGTTATTATTAATGTTTGCTACACAGAGAGTTGCTAACTGACAGTAATTTCAAGAGTTCACTGACCACTCTAGTTCAGGAACCAGTACCTTTCTTCTCTCAGTTCAGTTCTAAATATCAGCCAACATCAGTGGCCATTGACAGCAAGGAGACACTGGTAGCCGCTCGTCACGTTTATGCTGCTAGACTAGAGAACCTTCCTATGGATACTGCAGAACAAGGTTCTTCCTCATCCTTTCATTTTGAAAGAGACGACAAACCACTTGAAACAGTATCAGCCATTAGTGTTGGCTTACCTGAACCCCCACCTCCTCTTGCAGCACTCAACTGCGAAGACAAGATTGGATTTGAAATTAAAAAGTAGAGACTTGGTCTAACAACTGTTATTATATTATCATTTTTATTTATCATTTCTAGTTCTCCAGAGTTTCAGGTCATGACTGAGAAGACAGTTGAGAATATTCTGTTAAACATTGTTCGTGAGTCGTTAGCCAAAGAACTCAATCTATCAGCTCCACTCTACACCATCGCCAAACCTCCAAAGACAATGTAGCTATATTATAGTAGAAAGAAGTATACTACAAGTTTGTTTTGATATCTACAAAGTTAAAATGTATACAAAATGAAATAAAATCAAAGCCATTAACTAAATGACTGTTAGCATGTTTTCTTCTTTGCTTGTCTTGAAAAGTTTACTGAATGGTCCACGTTTATTGTTATGGCTCTTTTGCTTCTCACCCTGTGAGGTAGGAGAGATTCATTGTTACTAATCCTTATTCATAGACTGAGAGTTTCAAATATGAACTTTGATCTCATCGTCCACATAACTTGAGATCATGAATATTTGACAAAAGAATGCTACAGTAGGTCTACATGATTCACTAAAGCCCAGTACATGTATTAGGCAGCTTATTAACAGCAAAGTGTATACAGAGTAATAAGCAAATACTAGTTACCTTTCCAAAGTGCTGTTCCTCATACTCTTCGTTTGCTTCTTGCAATCTTCTCACACCTTCTGTGTAGTGTTCTGTCTCTTCTGGTGGTGTTACTCTCTCTTCTCCTTCACCAGCCTCTCTCTCAAGCTCTTCCTCATCATCGTCTAACAAGCTCTCAAATGATGGATGTGCGTCAATACTGTCTCGGCTCCTTGCTCCTTGAAGAGGAGACATATGTTGGTCATCAGCAGGAGCTCCTTCTCCTTCTTCTCTTATCATTTCTTCTTCCATTAAAGGAGGAGGAAGTGGAGGAATGAGTTCTTCTTGTGTTGATATGGTAACTTGTTTTGCTTTAGGAGAGGTCTCTTTCTCTTGATTCACTTTGGTCTTGCTGCTCTTTTTTGCTTTCTTTTCTTTTTTTGGTTTCTTTTTGTTTGACTTCTTGTCTTTCTTATCCTTTGTGTCCGGTTCAATTCCACTTGAAAGTATCATCTCATCTGTCATTTGTCCATAATCTTCTCCATAGCCTCCGAGATAATCTTGTACTTCGTTCATCAAGACATTGCTCACTCTTCTCTCTTTATCTTTCTCTGCAGCAGCCTTGCGTGCTTTCTTTGACTGTAATATTTTATTGTAAAATAACAATTTTTCCTCTTTAATGAACACTTACTTCTTTCTTAATCTTCCTCTTCTTCTCTTTCTTGGCTACCTTCTCTGCCACAGGTGGGGTCTCCATTAACACTGCAGTATCTTTATTGTCTATGTCTTGTATTGTGGCCCCCATTGAAGCTAGGGAGAGGGTGTGACGGACCATAGTTAATGGATAGTCATCATATGCTGGAGCTTGTGAGTGAAAGGCATCATCATCATCAGTATCACTGTATTAGGTACAATACCACAACAGACTTATACACATAATATAGTGTCATTATTACCTAACTGATGTTAAGGAGTGGTCGTCAGCTCTTTTGTAAAGGTTATCAAAGTATGGTACAGGCATTTGCTTGGCTATTTTATCCAGATTGTCTTCTCGAGAGAAACTCCTTTTTAAGGATTCTGCACAATTGAAGTGTACATGATACCAATAATGTATAACTATCATAAATGTACCTTCTTCAACATAAAGGTTACACTTATATATAGCAGCTCCTCCTTGATTGATAACAGTGCATCGATAGGTTCCTGCATCATCAATACACAAACCATACAACTGCAGGCTACCTGGTCTTGGGAACGCTACACGATCATCTACAAATACATTAAATGATGTAAAGAGAAAGTTATTTCTTGCCATTGCTAGTTAGTTTCTGTCCATTCTTTGACCATTCAAAGGTTACTGGAGTGTCGCTGCTTGCTTCACAGAAAAGAGTGACGGTCCCTCCAGCACTGACCATCATCTCACTTTTACTACTCGATACGATGGTAGGAGCTACAGCAATGAAATATAAATAAAACCCCATGCATAATGTGCCTGTATTGTACTTGTGACATTTGGATCAATGTCCATAACCTCGTCAAGACTTTCCAAATGCTGTGAGTAATTGTTAGGCTGTACTTTAGGATGTAGGTTTGACCATGAAGCAGGAGAAGACAGCGATTGAGGTACTTCATAAGGAGCACTAAGCACACTAGCATTGGGTTCTTCTCCTTCATCTTCATCAGGAAGAGCTGGTAATGGCCTGTTTGACATGTCTTGTCTCTTCATGCGAGATCTTCCAGGGACAATTAGTTGAGCATAAGGAGAAGGCTCAGAATTAGCCTCAGATATCACAGAAGGTGACTTTGAGAGCTGGAACTGCTCAGATCTGGTTCTCTTCACAGGACGGTAACCAGGTTTTTTAATCCACCCTTGACTCCCGTAGTATTGTCCAGAAGCATTAGTTAGGTGTGTGGCAGAGCGGACGTGTCTAAAGAACCTTGAGGCAGGGTGATGGGGTATCCCCTTGGCCTGACCAACGTAAGACCAGACAGGGGGTAATATGCTGTGGTCTACCTTCCCATGCAAGAGTGCCGCTTGGTTTTGAAGGTACCTCTCCAATTTGTGATCGCTATTTTGAGATTTGCCTTTGGAGAAATTCTCAGAATAGTATCTCTTCATTGAGACACTTGTACGGTGGCCTTTGACGTGATGCTGAGTGTTGAGATCCTCCACAAACTTGTCAAATGTTGGCAGTTTGTTCTGAAACGGGATAGCCTGTGGATTGATGGATGGCACTGGCTGGTGATCAATGGTTGTCATTGTTTCGTGATACATTGAGTTCTTCCTGTGTCTCGGTACCTCGTCAAGAACATCTCTTAGAGACACTTCTTTCGTCATGCTGGGCAGTTGGATTTTACTGTGAGTCTTTGATTCGTTAGCTTCATCAACTTCGGCTTCATTTGGTATAGCTGGAGCAACATTATCAGCCACAAACCAGTTGATATTGGAATCCATTGCTGGCTCTCTCTTCCATTTCACAAGAACTGATTCTTCTGTAAACTCATCCTATACAAAAGAACCACAGATTAAAATGCAATGCCTTAGTATTAATAAATGCTAACTTCAATAGTTCCTGTTAGCCAGTTACAGAGTCCATTGTCATAGTATGCAACCTCTGATCCTGGGCTGAACTGCTCGTGTGTTGGCTTTGATGCATCAATAACTTTAAACTGAGACTTCTCAAGCAATACCGCCAGCTCAGTACCTGTATCTTTTATCTAGTAATTATTATAGCATGCATAAACTAGCTTGAGGCAATATCTACTTTAAAGAGATCGTTTTGACGCCCCATTTCCAATATCTCTCCTTCATACCATTCTTCAAGCCACTTCACGCTAACTGGAGCCCCAGGTAGTATAGTCTCTCCACCTGTAGATGAGAAACAAGTGAAGAACAAGCACACAAATACATACCGATCTCCATTTCTCGCAGTGTTTGAAATCAACAAAAGAAATGAGCCACGCCTGTATTGTAATGATATTCATTTTGCTAGTCTATTGTGACAACATATTTTTTTGTCAAACTTTGACATAACATAAGGACACCATGTCCTATGATACTGTCAATAATATTACTAATATGATTAGTCTTATTACAAGCTGGAATATGATCAAATCCTTCAACAACTGATCCAATGCAAGATACAGTGAGAACTCCTGAAACTAGTAACAACAGAGAGTTAATATGAGATAGGAAGACTGAGTGAGCAAGCAACAGGATTGACTAGTCTTTCTTTTCATGATACAATAATAGCCACTGGTAACACACATCAACAAAACAAGACAAGAAGAACCATGAGAGGCATGCATAATACTAACTATTCTAGCTCTGGATCTAGTAATGAAATAGTATTGACAATGTTGGACCTAAGCAAATAAAAATGCCAAATATCTATGCATGTACAGTATGTAGACTATGTATGTAGAGTCTTTGGTTCATTTCAACTACAAAATAATAATAATCATAATTATTAATTTCTTACAAGTTTCAATGTACCTCCACAAGCTGTCTTTCCAATTCTTTTACTCTTTTTTTCAAATTTAAAACAACTTCAGATGATTCTTTTTCATCCAAAATGTTGTTTGTCAAAGTTGCTGGAGCAACAGTTGTATTCTGGGGAAAAATATTGTCTCCTTGAGGATCAAAATACAAACGAATCATCTAGAGACAAAGAACAGAACCAAAGTCCAAGGTATGGGGTTGCTCCAGGCCAGCTTACCTTAGGAATGAAGATGAGTCCAACAAACAACGTTGCTTCAATGAGGAGTCCTAGCCCAAAGAGTGCTGAGTAGATATTGTGATGTGTGGGAAGAGTAAACTCAGTCACAATGAGTGAGACTATTATGATACTGTTTATGTAGATGATTGTTGCTGTTTCCATCGACTCATTGAGCAGCTTCACTTTCACACGGCGAGTATGGAAGGCCATGAAAATAGCAAGAACCTGGAGGATACCTTTATAACCAAATGACACCCCCAGCCAAATGATAGTCCCAATTTGCTTGTTACAAACATAGACGTAATTCCTTTGTACCTTTCCCTCCTCCTACAAAGGAGCTTGTCATTTAACTATTAATTGTACAGTCAGTACTTTTAGTTACATTAACAACTTGTGGATGTTCACCATCTACAGCTTGAAAACTGGTCAGCCTTGATTGGGGTAGAGTTGAGCCAACAAGAATGATAACAACATCAATAGCAACAATTGAAAATATTATCAGTAAAAGGTGCCAATCTCTGACTCCCTATTGTAATAAGATAATACGTACATTGGACATATCGTGGATAAGGTACCTTCTTTTTTGGTTTTGGATTATTAAATATGTAGTATACTCTCCAAGTTTTAGCTAGTATCACTCCAAAGCAGAGATCATAAGACAATGAAAACAGCCAAACACGAGTCTACAGTAAACTTCATGAGAGCTAGTGCATAATGATAATAGACTTACATTGCAGAATATTGTTTGAATAGTCGGGTTTTGTAGTGATAAGGAATAAAAGAAGACACTGGTATAAAGTAGTCCTGATCCAAGTATGACGATATAGTTTAGTTTATAACTTGTTAGTTTTATGATCCTACAAAAAGTCAACAATAAAGCTAAAAATTCAGTAGCCATTATTCATTTTCATGCAGTAAAAAATGAAATGGTTTTTTAAATAAATGACCCCAAAATTATCCCAAATTTTTATTACATTTTCTGATACATATTGATGTTCTTATGCTGTGTAGCAAGTTTGAGGTGATTCCAACTTGAATTTTTCAAGTTACAACCATTTTTAAAAAAGGCCGAAATTTTGAAAATTACCCAAGACTATAGCCCATGGTTTTTTCCAAAAAATGGCTAAAAAATCACCTCAAATTTTTATTACATTTTCTGATACATATTGATGTTCTTATGCTGTGTAGCAAGTTTGAGGTGATTCCAACTTGAATTTTTCAAGTTACGGCCATTTTAAGAAAGCGTCAAAATTCTGAAAAATACCCAAGGCTATAGTCCATGGTTTTTTCCAAAAAATGGCTAAAAAATCACCCCAAATTTTTATTACATTTTCTGATACATATTGATGCCCTTATGCTGTGTAGCAAGTTTGAGGCGATTCCGACTTCAATTTTTCAAGTTACGGCCATTTTAAGAAAACGTCAAAATTCTGAAAAATACCCAAGGCTATAGTCCATGGTTTTTTTGAAATAGGATCAGAAATCAGTAGTAATGAGTTTATAAGTGAAATTAGTAATAATAATAATAATAATAATAATCTTTAATATGTTAGTGACATTGAAGTCGAGCATCAGAGATTGCTACATCAATGTCACAGTCACTGGGCCTATATATTGATCTATGTTTTTCCAAAAAATGGCTAAAAAATCACCCCAAATTTTTATTACATTTTCTGATACATATTGATGTACTTATGCTGTGTAGCAAGTTTGAGGCGACTCCGACTTCAATTTTTCAAGTTACGGCCATTTTAAGAAAACATCAAAATTATGAAAAATACCCAAGGCTATAGCCCATGGTTTTTCCCAAAAAATGGCTAAAAAATCATCCCAATTTTTTATTACATTTTCTGATACATATTGATGCCCTTATGCTGTGTAGCAAGTTTGAGTTAATTCCGACAAATACTTTTCAAG
>NW_003547219.1:0-2196 GCF_000090795.2 Amphimedon queenslandica | reverse complement strand
CTAAAAAATCAGTTTGAGGCGATTCCGACTTCAATTTTTCAAGTTACGGCCATTTTAAAAAATGTCAAAATTCTGAAAAATACCCAAGACTATAGCCCATGGTTTTTTCCAAAAAATGGCTAAAAAATCACCCCAAATTTTTATTACATTTTCTGATACATATTGATGTTCTTATGCTGTGTAGCAAGTTTGAGGTGATTCCAACTTGAATTTTTCAAGTTACGGCCATTTTAAGAAAGCGTCAAAATTCTGAAAAATACCCAAGGCCATAGCCCATAGTTTTTTCCAAAAAATGGCTAAAAAATCACCCCAAATTTTTATTACATTTTCTGATACATATTGATGTTCTTATGCTGTGTAGCAAGTTTGAGGTGATTTCAACTTGAATTTTTCAAGTTACGGCCATTTTAAGAAAATGCCCAAATTCTGAAAAATACCCAAGGCCATAGCCCATGGTTTTTTCCAAAAAATGGCTAAAAAATCAGTTTGAGGCGATTCCGACTTCAATTTTTCAAGTTACGGCCATTTTAAAAAATGTCAAAATTCTGAAAAATACCCAAGACTATAGCCCATGGTTTTTTCCAAAAAATGGCTAAAAAATCACCCCAAATTTTTATTACATTTTCTGATACATATTGATGTTCTTATGCTGTGTAGCAAGTTTGAGGTGATTCCAACTTGAATTTTTCAAGTTACGGCCATTTTAAGAAAGCGTCAAAATTCTGAAAAATACCCAAGGCCATAGCCCATAGTTTTTTCCAAAAAATGGCTAAAAAATCACCCCAAATTTTTATTACATTTTCTGATACATATTGATGTTCTTATGCTGTGTAGCAAGTTTGAGGCAATTCCGACTTTAATTTTTCAAGTTACGGCTATTTAAAAAAACGTCAAAATTCTGAAAAATACCCAAGGCTATAGTCCATGGTTTTTTCCAAAAAATGGCTAAAAAATCACCCCAAATTTTTATTATATTTTTTGATACATATTGATGTTCTTATGCTGTGTAGCAAGTTTGAGGCAATTCCGACTTCAATTTTTCAAGTTATGGCTATTTTAAAAAACGTCAAAATTCTGAAAAATACCCAAGGCTATAGCCCATGGTTTTTTCCAAAAAATGGCTAAAAAATCACCCCAAATTTTTATTACATTTTCTGATACATATTGATGTCCTTATGCTGTGTAGCAAGTTTGAGGCGATTCCGACTTCAATTTTTCAAGTTACGGCCATTTTAAGAAAATGCCCAAATTCTGAAAAATACCCAAGACTATAGCCCATGGTTTTTTCCAAAAAATGGCTAAAAAATCACCCCAAATTTTTATTACATTTTCTGATACATATTGATGTTCTTATGCTGTGTAGCAAGTTTGAGGTGATTCCAACTTGAATTTTTCAAGTTACGGCCATTTTAAGAAAGCGTCAAAATTCTGAAAAATACCCAAGGCCATAGCCCATAGTTTTTTCCAAAAAATGGCTAAAAAATCACCCCAAATTTTTATTACATTTTCTGATACATATTGATGTTCTTATGCTGTGTAGCAAGTTTGAGGTGATTTCAACTTGAATTTTTCAAGTTACGGCCATTTTAAGAAAATGCCCAAATTCTGAAAAATACCCAAGGCCATAGCCCATGGTTTTTTCCAAAAAATGGCTAAAAAATCAGTTTGAGGCGATTCCGACTTCAATTTTTCAAGTTACGGCCATTTTAAAAAATGTCAAAATTCTGAAAAATACCCAAGACTATAGCCCATGGTTTTTTCCAAAAAATGGCTAAAAAATCACCCCAAATTTTTATTACATTTTCTGATACATATTGATGTTCTTATGCTGTGTAGCAAGTTTGAGGCAATTCCGACTTTAATTTTTCAAGTTACGGCTATTTAAAAAAACGTCAAAATTCTGAAAAATACCCAAGGCTATAGTCCATGGTTTTTTCCAAAAAATGGCTAAAAAATCACCCCAAATTTTTATTATATTTTTTGATACATATTGATGTCCTTATGCTGTGTAGCAAGTTTGAGGCAATTCCGACTTCAATTTTTCAAGTTATGGCTATTTTAAAAAACGTCAAAATTCTGAAAAATACCCAAGGCTATAGCCCATGGTTTTTTCCAAAAAATGGCTAAAAAATCACCCCAAATTTTTATTACATTTTCTGATACATATTGATGTCCTTATGCTGTGTAGCAAGTTTG
>NW_003547218.1:19581-23804 GCF_000090795.2 Amphimedon queenslandica | reverse complement strand
GCAAGAGCTACTCTTATACAAGTGAGGAATTTAATTAACTGATCGTACATGTACATGATGAAACATGAGGTTTACTGACCTTGCTTCCTCTGCCTCTTGTATTTCTGATCTCTCTTTATCTCTTAACTCTTTCATTGTCTCTCTATTGTCTCTAAATAATTATAAACAGTAAGAGGTGTATGTAAGTGTGTGTGTGTTCATTAGTACTTGTAATATATGACATATCCATCACCATATAGTCCTAATGAGTATGGTATGTCTGAACTGATGGAATACCATTCCAACTTATTCTCAATATCAAGACATGGTATCTCAACTGGAAATGATCTTCCCTAATAGAGTCAGAGAGAGAGAGTATCTTTAAAATGTTTTAATGATTAACCTCTGTACAATAGATATACTCAACAGGAACTCCACTTAACTCCGAAAGCTGTGAAAACAATCATAATGTGATACTGACACATGTTCCTTATTATAAATAATACCTTTCCAATAACATATTTAGGATCATCATTATAATGCAACATGTGTATATCCAGTATAATTTCTTCTATTGGATCAACTGAACATTGTGATGGACGCCATCTTATAACATACACCTGTGTCTGTGTTACATCCTTCTTCTTCTCTGGTCCTAACAAAATAATACACTAGCTAACATTAAACTTACTATAAAATGCATCTAGTATGTACAGTACAATATACTGAAAATATAACTGAGATATGTTACAAAAGTAAAGATCAATGACAGTTTTTATAACAAAAGGACAACTATGATAAAGACAAAGACTGAACTCAGGAATATCCACCCACATTGATAACAATTATAATAATACACTATACACATTAATACTAAAGGCCTCCATACACTAGACAACATGTTGCTAGCAACATTTGTGGTTACTTTGATCTTGTAAGCAACATGTTGCCTAGTGTATGGAGACCTTAACACATACAGCAGATATACTGACCTGTCAATGGTTCCACATACATTTCACTAGTAGTATCAATCGACTCATCATCAAAATATACTCTACCAGGGGACACTCCTATCTTGGCACGTAATCTCATTCTACACAATAAGTCACATGACAGTCACATGATGTACACCATATAGTTTATGAGTATAAAATCTTGTGATTTGGCTGCATTTCTGTCTTTGCAAATTAAAATTTCACAATTTTAATGCAATTATGACACGTACTACAATCATGACATTATTTTGTAGATTTTAACTTTACAAATTTTTGCAAACATAAAATTTGCAAAATTTAATCCCCACAAATATATGGCATATACGGTATTTACTTTTCTAATTCAAGGACACAGTCAATTCCTTGTACTTTTGCTTCTTCAATAATTTGTTCCTTAAATTCTCTCACTGATATATTCTTAGCAACAATAGACTCCATCATAAAATTACAAAACTAAAAACAAAAAATCAATACAAATTATAATAATGAAATATTCTTATACCGCTGTATTGTTAACTTGTAATAAATATAATTTAACTCTGAACTCTCCTCTTCTTAATGCTCTACCCAGTCTTACTATCAACTAGTAGTATAAACAATTATGAAGTTAATCAAAATAACACACATACATGTACCTTTGATCCAGATTTTAATATCTCATCCAGTCTCTCCATTTCATATTCTTCATTATTATCTCTAATTTCATACACTATAAAACCAGTAGATGGTGCACCAATCAGTGGAACTAGCTCCTCCTTCAATTGAGCTAATGTTATTCTCTTATCAACTTGTACCTGCATGTCTGTATTAAATAATAAATGATTAATTAAACACTGTATAGCTAGAAATATTTGCTGAAATTTAATTTTGCTATTGCTGTTAATTACAAAAATGCACAATTTAATTCCAGAAAGCAATGATGTGTGTATCGTATAAAAGCTCACACTTACACCAGCAAAATTAAATTCTACATACTGTAGGGCACTCTTTTTTCAAGGGCTATAAATTTCAAACTCCTTTTTTAGTGAAAGTAAATTTCACAAATCATACCTCCCTCACACCCTTTAACTGACACAATTGCTCTCTGAGGTACATGATTTGACAGAGGACAAGCAGAGTTTGGAAAAAGCCATAAACATCAACTCTATCGTTCCAAAAACATCATCTTTATTTTAAAATAGAGATGGGATGAATGTAAAATTTAGCAAAAATGAACATAACGTTCGCACCATGGAATTAGATTCTTATTATCAATTAGTTTGTTGCTTAGATCACTTTAATTAAATGCAGGACACTACACATAGGTGTATAGCTCAATGACTAATGATTTATACATGTACATCAAAAATCTTATTACTAAATAAGTTATGTATGTCACTGATTAGTAGGTGTGTCAGTAGGTGTGGTACATACCACACCTACTGATCCACCTACTTAGTATACATCCGCATGCCTGCATCTGCAGCACTCAATGTTCTTCTTAACAAACGAACATTCAAAATGTTCCAACATTTGTCCCAGCCTGACTTTAAAATGCCCTAGCGCTAGCTATAACATGTTGACACACCCCCTTTGCAATTATAATCTTTTACTCCAGGCCACAATATTCACGTTTTCAGGGAAAATCTGCAAAATTCACAAAATATAGAGCCCTCAACCCTATATATACATTAAATTTTGCTTGTTAGCACAAAATTGCAATATAGTACAAGTTAATATTTTATTATTACTTCTTTCTTTTCCTTTATTTTCCATTGATATAATTTTCATTATTATTCCTCCTTCAGTTACATTAGTTGTAGTGGGTATGACTTCAGGTCCAGGAGGTATTGTAATGTTCAGTAGTATTGAGTTGAAGTGAAAATCAATATATTTGTACATCAAACTATCTTTGTGATCTTTTTTATAATCTTCAGGATCTGATGATACATACACTAACTAAAAGAAAACAGTGTGTGTGTGTGTGTGTGTAAATTCAATGAAGAGAAGAATAAAGGAGTACAAATAAAAGAAAGTGAGAAAATAATTCTAAATCATGATAGGTTGATGATAGCTACAGTATGAAATATTGGTAGTGAATTAATATTGATGAATTCAAATAGCATTTAGAATGTACATGGAAAATTTCTCCGGCAATAAAAAAACAAGCTATATTGTAATTTTTGGTTTATTTGCATACACATATGGCTAGCTTTATCTAAAACTAATGGTATTTCTTGGAGAAATCACAAATAAAACTCTCATCAAAATATTCCATTACAGTATTAATGTCAGTACTTGTCTGTTTTTGTATGTTGACTTTCTGAATATCTTGTCTAAAGTACATCCTACATCACTAATATCAATAACTTCACCATAGTAATTCTTGATTACTAATCTCATACATGATGAATTGAGATTATAAGCCTAGAGAAAATGGACCAAATCAATAAGGAAGGAGAACGATAATTATAATAACAATACATGTATATTATGTTATTACTTCTCCTATATGTTGTTTGAATTCTCCAACAGTCCAATCTCCTTCAACTCTCACTGGTTTAGCTGGTCCAACTTCGCAAGTTGACAGATCAACCACTGATATCAATAGATTATTACCTACAAGTACCGTATAGCACAAAATTTTTGAGAGCATAAAATTTTTGAGGGCTGTAAATTTCGCAGATTTCACGATTTTTTGAAGAATCGCAAAAATTACTTCCATGAAAATCAAAATTATTAGGGCACAAGATGGTGGACGATATAAATTTGCAAAAATTAAATACATAAAATAGATTTTTAGGCAAATTTGCGAAATTTACAGCCCTCTAAAATCTTGCGCTATACAGTACAGCACAAAACACATGTACATGTAAATGTAATTAGAGGTACATGTATTGTCATATGTTGCAACTCACTTCCATCATGGTATTTATTGAAAATTTTATTTTCTTCACGGGTTTCTATGAATAATCCAAAAGGATAATAAAGCCTAGTCCCACCAGCAATCTGTCCAATAGTTTGATGCTGAAACTAAAAATCACAATAACAACAGGATACACAAAACTTAATTATACCTCATCCAGGTCAAAGGACTGTTCCATTAGATGATATACATAATCATATTTAACTAAACGACATCTCTCAATAGGAATATGAGGAGTTAATTTCATTAACTGATTAAGGAATGAGGAAAATAGAAATGAAAAAATGAAAAAATAAATAAAAATTAACTTTAAATAATAAACCTCATAAGCTTTATCCAGTACT
>NW_003547218.1:13758-18305 GCF_000090795.2 Amphimedon queenslandica | reverse complement strand
TCGGAATCGAATGCAAATTTCTGGATTCGCCCATCACTAGGAAAAGGTCATGTTCTATATGGCTTGGTATAATGGGGAAGCCATAAGAAGGAAAGGTTATGCGCATGCTCAGTAGCATGTGGTACAACTGTAAAGGACCAATATGGCTGAAGGAGAAGGAGAACCACAAGAAAAAACAGCAAAAGAAGCGAATGAAAGTGTGTAAAGTGCTCAATAAAGGTTAGCCTTCATTAGTGCTGATGAAATGGAAGAGATTAGTACAGGTTTCTAACCCTTAGACACTATTAGAGATATGAAGGTACTTACTGAATGGCGGTGTGGTGGTAGAAATGTTACCAGCATTAAAGAATATTCTTTAGATGTTCCTAGAGGTGCAGAATTCATCTTGAATTGACTGGTGGGAGCTACACTTGTTGATGAAAGGTCGTCGCGATGACTGAAATCATTCTGGAATATAATGGGCATGCAATTCAATCAATCTTTGCAGAAATAAAGATTACTATTATATCAGTTTATTTACAAAATCTTTTATTAATAAATTATTTTGCTATTTTACAAATGACCTTTTGTTATCATTGTTATCACAACTGAACAAGCCAAGCATTACTTCCGGTGAAATATATATATTGCACTGTCGGTGCCTTTAATCATAGCTATGTCACATCCTGGTAAATATGTATATTGCACCGGATGCATGTGATCGTCTACCAGATATAAATCCAACGCGGTGCCTTTCATCTTATGGCTTTCCATGATACAAATGCAAGATAGGCTATATGTAAAATTTGTGGATATAATTATTATAAAGGTAAGGATATGGAATTTTCAGTAAAATAATTATATGCAATGAAAATATTTAAGATTACAAACGCTGACAAAAGTTTTGTGCATGTCCTTTATAATTTTAATAGTGCAATACCATAATAGGGGCTACATATCACTGGAAATAAATTTTGCTAATTATTTTGCATTTTCATTAAATTCAAAAAAGAGGTGTGGCAAACTAGGAAAATGGCTGCAGAAAGCCTGGTGGTAAGATTTGCAAAAATTTATACCAACAAAATGGCAAATCCAAACAAATTTGCAAATTTTATCCCAACAAAATAAACCCCTATACAGTAATAGCTAACCTCCAGTACTTTCATCACTGATAGTTCTTGTTTTAATTTAATCGTTTCCTATTACAAGTACAATATAGCCAACCATCTGGTACACGAATGGCATACCTTCTCTTCAATACTAACAGCATCTCTTAGTTTATATTCAGCTTCTTTAAGCATAATATAAGACACAACCTAAAAATATATACATAAAACTTCAATGCAAAAATAATTATGTATTAAATTGCATGGGCATAATTATGATTTTTAAATGTACACTGACATCTGTATGTTGTAATGAATCTTGATCCTTTTCTTTCAGTTCCTGTGCAAATGAATGTAGTCAACTATTAATGCACAAAATATACATGAACATGTACCTTTTGTCTAACATCTTGTCTCCTCCATAATGTTAAGTTACCAATAGTCAGTTTCTTTAATCCTTGTCCCATTAGTATATGAATATTCTCTATCATCCTCAATACAGTAAACCCAACATCAGAGAAAGGAAAGGAGCAAGTGACAGATATTGAAGTGGAGGTTTCTATATACTTAATGACCAGTAGTTTACCAGATACTTTTGATAGTATATCCTTAATATCCTTCAGTACATGTTCCTCTGGCTCCCAATCAAAAATAAAAGTAACTGTTTCACATTGAAGATGAGAAATGGAAGCAAATCTTTCCTTTAAACAAAGATTGATGGAGAGTGACTTGCAGAATTCCTTTAACTCTGTTCTGTATGTCTCAATGCATCTGGTAGCTTCCATAATCTCCATTTCTTCCACTACAGTATGAAGGAGTTCAATATCAGTCAGTGAACACTCATTTTGGATAAGACGCAAGACACTAGAAATATTAGTACATTGCTCTACTTTTCGTCTAAGAATAGTGCCACAACAAGAAAGGAATTCTTTTATTTCTTCTAAAGGAGGAGATTTTCGCTTAATAATCTTGCCAACATTGTAAAACATCCTTCCATAAGACATTCTCATTGAGCTAAAGTTTGTCAGTAAGTCTTTAGGAACAGGAACATGTATTTTAACTATAAAAGATATTATTACTTCAGTAGTAAATGTAAATTGTTTTATATACCTTGAGGTAATAAAGTTTGAGATTGGGAAGAGGCAACTTTTGTATCAGATGTGTCTATAAATTAAAAATACTGGAATCTCATGTACAACGACATACAAATGTACCAGATTGTGGATTAGTTGGTATATTGGTTTCATCAGTACTTGCATTATCTAGTAATGAATGCATTATCATTTTATCAATAATTATAATTACTTATAAAAACTACACTATGGTCATCTTTAATAGTCTCAGGAACCACAGCCACTTCAGGAGTAGGAGAATACTTACCTAAACACATAATAAACAAACAGTTGTCATTAGTTACAAGAAGAAATGTCACTATACAAATCAAGGTACTCAACGGTAATGCCGTCTTACGAATAAATCTTTTTAATGATTAACGAATTGTATAGGAGTTGGATTAGCAATTAACCTTAACATTCTTATTATCATACTCACTAATATCATCCAGTATAGTTTGTCCTAGTGATACATTAGCATTTATTGTACATAATACATTAGCAAATGTATGTAAACTGTTGGGATCAGTTTGAACAGCTTCTTTGACACCAGTTAATAGAGCCTCACGTTGATTAGGAATAGAGGGACTAGCTGACACTACTCTACTAACTGCTTCTTGTGTTAACATACGTTCACCATAAAGTAACCAAGCAATACTAACAGAATCACAAAGAGACTGAGACAGGACAGTATGACAATCATTAAAAATATTAATAAGAACCTGATGTTCTATGATAGAAAATACAATGATTATAGTTACATACAGTTATGGTTGACTCACTTAACTTCTCGGCTACAGTAGTTTCATTCATAGATTGTAGAGCATCTGACAGTGAGTCCAAGTTGGCTCCTCCTCTACTGTCAACATTATCAGCTCTACTTAACCATTGGGAGAGGCACTCTGTCATACAACGAGATACATCATGAGGATGATTCTTTTCTATGACGTCCAGTGTACTCTTCCTTAGTCCTAGTCTCAGTCCAAGATCATACCAATTTACTTTAGGAAACCCACATCCCTTCAATAAGTCAAGAACATCAACAAGATCATCAACACCTACACATAAAAACAAAAATGAAGAAATCTTTATCATCATAAATGTATAAACTACTGATTACCTAAACAAGTTTGACTAGTAGCCATAGCAATGAATTAATCCTGTCCTGAGGCCAGGACCTCGCATTGAAATTTTCTTCCTTTAGTTTCCTCTTCTTTGCAGTTCTTTGCTAGTCTCGCCGTGAGACTAGTTCGTTGCTTCAATGCTTTTTGGGAATTTATAAATATAATTTTAAGGGCGTGGCTAAATGAAATAATTTTTATTTCAATTCTTATTATTAGAATACAAAATGTGTCATGAAACTGATGTCTGATGATGAACTTTGAGATAACAGATTTTACTAATGCCTCCCCGTGGGAAAGGTAAGTATCAGCTCCTTTATATAATTTATCAAACATTCTCTAGTTTTGTCTCCACCATTGAAGACATATTGCAACAGTGGGGCCTCACTGCATCCACTTATTCAGTAAGACATTAAGAGTCTCTCAGTCACTGTATCTCTTCTTAAAGGCAGATTCTGGTTATTGGCCACAGCATAGGAAGTCAGAGAAGTTCTCTTATGTTAGACATAATTTCATTGTTAGCCTCCACGTGTCTGGTGAGAAGAAACGACCGATATCCAAACAATGAGGTGATTGGTGGTAGTGGGTGTGGTTTGGTATAGATCAGGATTGGCCTGATGCTATGGTACATATGATGGATTCATCAAATGATTTCCCTCCAAGAGCTCATCATCATATCTCTAGATGGTAATAATTATTGTATAGTCGTATACATGTACATGTACTGGTACTTGTAATTATTATTTCTAATAATTTCAGGATGGTGACATTTGGTATACAACTCATTATTTTCTGATAATAATTTTTTGACTATGTGCATTCACAATTTGTTGTATATGTCTTTATTCATGTTCATTTACATGTACATTTAATAGCTTATATCAGGGTTTTCCACAAGATATTGGCATAGTGCACATAAAGTTTGTACTACAGTACAGGGTTCTTGGCCAAATTTTTTCAAAAATGACTAGGAGAGAATGTTAATTTTAAATTTTTTTCTGATACATGTACATGTTCTTATGGTTTGTAGCAAGTTTAAGCTGTTTCCAATCAAATTTGGATTTGTTATGAATTTTAAAAAATGCTCCAAATGCCATGAAAGCTCATAAAGCATGCATGCTGTTTATTTTGTACAATATTTGCATGTAGTTCATAATTATTATTCCAAATACAATCAATCATTAGGTATGGTGTTGATCAGTTTATATTGATATCTCCTGATGAGAAGA
>NW_003547218.1:3909-12447 GCF_000090795.2 Amphimedon queenslandica | reverse complement strand
AGATGAAATACTTGAGGTTTGGAGTTATAGTTTATTCCTCTCTTAGTTTTTGTCTCCTTCCTTGTGTTGTTTCTGTTTTTAGTGTTTGTTTCCTGATTCTGTTCCTGGTAGCAGTGTCTCTGGCCATGAACAATTAACTGAAGTTTGTCTTATCTTTTCATTACACAATAATCATGCTATCATTATTTATCTTAAGGATTCTCTCACTTGTGAATTAAAGTCAGCTCCTCCTAATAGTCTCACAATGCGTCTAGCCAAAGCTTTCTGTAACATTCATAATGATTATGGTATGTATAAACTTACTGTGACATACACAATGTACATTCAATATTCATGTACATGTACATTCCACTACATATGTACACACACTATCAAAGGTCATATTGTATTCTGTGTCTCTAGGTCTTAAAGCAATGGCTCATATTTGGTATGAAGTGATACAGGAACTGCGCTACAGGTGGGAGAATGGTATAGCATTACCAAGGTAACTATAATTAACTATCAGTTTACATTATGTACATGAACTGTCTCAGTTTAGGGAAGAGTCATCCTGACATGTCTTGTTGTCTCTTACATCAGAAACTACAGGTAAAGCATTATATTATAATAATATCCTTGTTTATTATTGTTCTTTAGCATTAGTTACTATTATACTTATGCTATTAACTAAATCCATAGTATAGCCCAGTTGAAAATTAATAAGAATTATAAAAAATCTACTTTTGATCAGAATCAGCTCAAACTTTCTACACAACATAAGTACATGTATAATATGTATCAGGAAAAATTATTAAAATGAAGAAGTCTCCTTTTTGTTTTTGACAAATTTTGGCCAATCACCAAAGGATGATGATAGCCTTTGGTCTTTGGCCTGATTTTGGAGCCACTTCAAATATTTGTAAAAAATCCAATCTTGTTCGGAAGCAGCTCAAACTTAATGCACAATATAAAAACATGCATATGTATCGGAAAAAAATTATAAAAATAAAGAAGTCTCTCCTTTTCATTTTTGACGAAATTTAGCCAAAATTCCTGTACACAGACTCCTACTTATGGAGCAACTTGTAAAAAATCCAACCTTGATTGAAATCAGCTCATACTTTCTAAACAACATGTAAATGCATCAGAAAGAAAATTTAAAATGGGGAATTCTCTTCTTTTAATTTTTGACATAATACCCTATACATATGTGGTACATTTCTTAGTAGATGCCGTGGCTAGTGTTACTCCACATCATGTGAATGACTATACTTGACATTATGTTCTACTTTAGCCCTCGGTTTGGATCTGAGGTTAGCAGCTTCCAGTATTTAATAAACTATTATGAATACCGTATGAACTACTTGTACATATACACTAGCAATACTATTGATATACTAACAATGGTGTGTATTTGTTGTAGATTCTTGATGGTTATTCTGCATTGGCAGCTGCACAAGAAATACGTACAACGAATTTACAAGACGTAATTTTGATTTTATTTCAAATATTGGGACAGTATCAATGTTTGCTCATTTGCTTGGTAGCGTAATATGCTATGACCTGATGTATGAGACCTGTTGTATCAATGGACTACTGGAGAAAAGGAAAGAGATTGTATACCAATGGACATTGATTTAACAGGTAGGAGAGGGAGGGAGGAAGAAATGGGCATTTATTTTGATTAGAAAAGAAGGAGAGAGGAAAAAGAGAGATTAAAGGAAAGGGGATAGTTATATATATCAATTCAAGTCTGGAGAGTTTAAAAAATTACCAGCTTTCCTTTCCCGCCAGATCATCCATTTAAAAATGAGTCTGATGAAAAGTTTGAAGAGCTACAGAAATTAAGAATAAGAGTTTCCAAAACTTGAATCAGAGCTAGGGATAAAGATAGGGGTTCAGTTCTATAAAGTTTGAAGTGGATCAGTTATTTGCTGTTGGGTCTCCATTGGGTATACTCTTAATGCTAATGAAACATAGTTCACTAGTGAAGGAAAGCAAAGGAGCTGATTCACTGCTGGCTTCTGCTAACAGATTCATAATGTACATCATCTTTCAGATCCTGTGGTGAGTTTAGTATCAACTACATGTATGATTATAATGTAGTGTCCATGTAGAGCCTGCTATTATGAGATGGGTTTATGGTACAGTATTTATTCTTATACTTGTTGCCTGTGTTTGATGTTAAAATCAAATTTTGATATCTTTTATACTTGTTAATTTTAATCCAGGCCTATTATTTGGAGTCCAGTATATGCTCAAGTGAAGCCAGTAAAGATGGACACTGCTAGTAGCAAACCAACGCAGAAATCAATCAGTCTAGCTGAAGGACCCAAGACACCAGAAGTGACACAGAGTACTAAGAGCAGTAGCAGCAGCTGGACACAATCACTGATATCAGCTGTAGTTAAGTGTTGCTTCTAGTAATGGCGCTGAAACTTGTAAATCATTTACCTCATGATAAAGTAGGTAAGCTATTAATGAAACATCAGTACATATTATAATCCTTGAGTGATTTCTATAGAATTATATGCATTTTTACAAATAACTAATATTTTAATAATTTCATTGTATTGGATAATAGGCTATAGTCAATATTATTTATTATTTTCCTATAGGCTTTTGATGACACCGAAATACTACCTGAAGGTAGGGAGATACATGTACACGCACTAGATCCATTTTTTATAATATTATATACTTATTATCTTTAGATCGATTAAATGAGGGACTTGATTTTATGTTCTGTGACGGACTGAAAGAGAACAGTTACTTAAACTCAATCACAGCTCACATTAGGTATTGGACCAACTCTGACTGTGCAACGTATCTATTGCTTCAATTGTATACTTAGAAAAAGGACAGCAAACTGTGACTGATGGTATATTGTTGATTTATATAGTGGATTTCTGTTTCTTTCTTTGTGATTAGCAGTAATAATTGTTTTAATTATTTTGAATTAAAGCTAAATTATCTGACAGCACTGTTCTATCACAATAGAGTGCTGTATGGTCAATAATGGTCCAAGGGGTGGAGTTGAAACAGCCAATATACATGTACAGCACTAGGCACTGAAAAAGCATAAAAGAAGCATAAAATGTAATAGAGGCACTGTGTTATGACCGTATTAATTGAGAAAAATTATATACATGTAATAGCAAGTAATTTCGGCAGAGTAAAGTATAAAATTAATATGACACTTAAAAATTAAACTAATCCATTTCAGTCAATCCTGTTATCAATATCTGTGCCTAGGCTGTGATTTGCATTCTCTAATCCTCTTCAACCTACAATATGATAAATGGTATAAGTGATGAGGAATGTAATGAGCTGATTGTACATGTAGTCATGTACATGATGAAACATGAGGTTTACTGACCTTGCCTCCTCTGCCTCTTGTATTTCTGATCTCTCTTTATCTGTTAACTCTTTCATTGTCTCTCTATTGTCTCTAAATAATTATAAACAGTAAGAGGTGTATGTAAGTGTGTGTGTATACATAATGTGTGTGTGTGTTCATTAGTACTTGTAATATATGACACATCCATCACCATATATCAGTAATAAGTAGCTGTCTGAATTGATGGAATACCATTCCAACTTATTCTCAATATCAAGACATGATATTTCAACTGGAAAAGATGTTTCCTAATAGAGTCAAAGAGAGAGAGTAAATTTAAAAATTTTTAATGATTAACCAGTGAAAAAGAGATATACTCAACAGGAACTCCACTCAACTGTGAAAGCTGTGAAAACAATAATAATGTGATACTGACACGATCCTTATTATATACAATACCTTTCCGGTAACATGTTTAGGATCATCATTATCCAGTATAATTTCTTCTATTGGATCAACTGAACATTGTGATGGACACCATCTTATAACATACACATGTATCTGTCCTTCATACTTCTCTGGCCCTAATGAAATAATACACTAGCTAAGATTAAATTTACTATAAAATACTTCTACATCTAGTGTGTACAATACAATATACTGAAAATAGAACTGAGATATGTTACAAAAGTAAAGATCAACGACAGTTTTTATAAAAAAAGGACAACTATAATAAAGATGAAGACTGAACTCAGGAATACCCACCCACATTAATAACAATTATAATAAGTAATACTTATAACATGGCTAGGAGTGATGTATCTAATTTACAGTCACCGATCCCGAGGGCGCATGCGCCCGAGGGGGAGGGGACTGTAAATTAGATCACGAACTAGCCATGTTATAAGTTGCTTATGTCAGGATGACGCACATCAAAGGCTCTGCGCACACGCATGCGCAGAATACCGCGTGGCACGTGCTGGAATTGAATAATGGCTGAAGCTACTGATTGTGAGCCCGTGAGTAAGAGATTAAGAAGCAAGAGTTCAGATGTTGAAGAGGTCGAAACAGTGCCCGAAGAAGAGATTGAATCGTTACAGGAGCTAGAGGGAGAGACAGAAGCGGAGTTAGAAGATGGAGAGAGATTTGTGAGTCCGAAGAAACCCTTACAGACGTCATCAAGGTGGTTTCGTACCCAAAAATACTGCCGTCAATACGAAGTGGGCTGTAAAGAATTTTATCAATTGGAAAGCGTCTTATAACGGTCGTCACCCCGAGGAGCCATGCCCTGACGATGTATTGTTGAGCGACAACCCCACTGAGCTTTCTCTATGGCTACAGAGATATATTTTAGGTACGAGAAAGAAAGATAGCACCAGTTATCTTCCTAAGACATTGTATTTATTGTTGTGTGGACTATATCGCTATATGAAAGAGAATAAAGAGCGAACAGGTCACAGATCACTGGATGGTTTAAGAAAGTATGAGCGCATATCAGAAAGGCAGAGAGAAGAAGCATGCAAAGCTCTACGTGTAGTTCCACAAAGTGTGAAGGAACACAATTCTGTTACCACTAGCTCTCAGGTATTAAACCTGGAATGCTCATCTAGGACTGTTGTACCTACTTTCTCTTTTGGATCAGCATCTCTCAATGGGTGCACAATTAATGTGTATCAAGGTGCATATAATCCTACACCAGACCATCAAGAATAATTGTTTTTTTTTTTTCAAAATAATAGCAAAAATATTTGATTCAATTGTGGGTGGGTTATAACATCGTTGTGGGTGGGTTAAAGCATTGTTGTGGGTGGCTTAGATCATTGCTGTGGTCTTGCTGGGTTATAGTGCACGCGGTACCTTTGATGTGCGTCATCAGTAGGATATAATACACTATACACATTAATACTAACACATACAGCAGATATACTGACCTTTCAATGGTTCCACATACATTTCCATACTAGCATCAATCACCTCATCATCAAGATATACTGAATAAGGGATAATTCCAATCTTTTTACGTAATCTCATTCTATACACAATAAGTCACATGATAGTCACATGATGTACACCATATAGTTTGTGGGTGTAAAATTTCACAATTTGGCTGCAATTTTGTGTTTGCAAATTAAAATTTCACGAATTTTTAATGCAATTACAACCTACTACAATCAATTTTGTGGATTTTAACTTCGAAAATTTTTGCAAAACACAAGTATTGCAAAATTTAATCCCCGTAAAATATATGGCATATACGGTATTTACTTTTCTAATTCAAGGACACAGTCAATTTCTTGTACTTTTGCTTCTTCAATAATTTGTTTCTTAAATTCTCTCACTGGTGTATACTTAGCAACAATAGACTCCATCATAAAATTACAGAACTATAAACAAAAAATCAATGCAAATTATTAACAATTAAATATACATGTAGTTATACTTCTGTATTGTTAACTTGTAATAAATATAATTGAATTCTTTTCTCTCCTCTTCTTAATGCTCTACCCAGTCTTACTATCAACTAGTAGTATAAACAATTATGAAGTTAATCAAAATAACACACATACATGTACCTCTGATCCAGATGCAATATACATGTGCTTAAATGTCTTATCCAGTCTCTCAATTTCATATTCTTTATTGTTATCTCTAATTTCATACACTATAAAACCAGTAGATGGTGCACCAATCAGTGGAACTAGCTCCTCCTTCAATTGAGCTAATATTATTCTCTCATCAACTTGTACCTGTATCTCTGTATTAAATAAAAAATGATTTTATATTATGATATTTATTATTACTTCTTTCTTTTTCTTTATTTCCTTCATTTATGAATATAATTTTCATTTTTGTTCCTCCTTCAGGTATGTTAGTTGTAGTGGGTGTGGCTTTAGGTCCAGGAGGTATTGTAATGTTCAGTAGTATCCAGTTGCAGTGAAAATCAACATATCTGTACATCAAACTATCTTCAAATTCCTTTTTATAATCTTTAGGATCTGATGATACATAGAGCAACTGAGTGTGTGTGTTAAAGAGGAGGAAAAAGAATAAAATTAGAATACATTTAATACAACAATACAATAAAATTGGTAGACTTGTCAATATAATATTCTATATTTGCCATTTTGTTCTACACATAATCAATGATATCAGCATCTATGTGCACATGCTACTTGAGTAAATCACAAAAAGGCCTCCTCAATGGTTTATTACAGTATTAATGTTAGTACTTATTTAAAACTAACTCTCTTTCCTCCATAGGGTATCTCCCTTAAAGTACCTCCTACATCACTAACATCACGAACTGAAGTAACACTGGTTAAGTAATTATACTCCTCCGATACTAGTCTCATACATGATGAATTGATATTAAAGACCTAAAGAAAAAATGTACCAGATTAATGGAGGGAGGGAAGAAGAACAATATAAATGACACTAATATATTTTTCCTCTTACTTCTCCTATATCTTGTTTTAATTCTCCAATAGTCCAACCTAGCTCTGCTCTCATTGGTTTAGCTGATCCTACTTCACCAGTTGACAGATCAATCACTGATACCTTTAGATTAATACCTATAATATCAAACACATGTACATGTAATTAGAGATATTGTCATGGTAATAAACCACACCCACCTTGACCATTGTATTTCTTAAAGGTTTCATTTTCTTTGCGAGTTTCTAAAAATAATCCATAACGTCCAGCCATACTCATTATCTGTCCAATACTTTGATGTTGAAACTAAATATAATAATAATAACATGCTGTATTTCCTCGAATAGGGGCCCCTACTTAAATAAGTGCCTATCACTAATATACATGTAGTACCATTATAGATACGCATATTTGACCCAATAATGTGTGCACTTCTGTTCACAGTGGTCCAAATAGCCTAATTGTTCATCCTCAGTCTTCAGAACGTAAAGTCGCAGGTTCAAGCCCGGGTTTTGGCACTTTTTATTTTATTTTTCGTGATTTTTTGCTTCTGTTATCTATGATTAAGCAATAAATGCCTAGGCCCTTATTCGAAGAAATATGGTATACATGTACAGTACAATATAATTACTTCATCAAGATCAAAGGACTGATTCATTACGTTAAAAAAATAATCATATTTAACCAAACGACATCTCTCAATAGGAATATGAGGAGCTAGTTTCATTAACTGATAAAAAACAAACAAAAATAGAAGAATTAATAGAAATAAATCAACTAAAGATAATAAACCTCATAAGCTTTATCCAGTACTATGGGTAGTAATTCATCTTTATCTACTTTAAGGAATGAATGAATTAATTCTCCAGTAACAGGATGATTACAAAATAATACTATAATCTATAAAACAAAAGTAAGTAGATAGTACCGTATAGCAGGAAATTTTTCATGGCCAAAAATTTTTGCGGATCTACCTAAAAATCAATTTCGTTGCTTTAATTTTCGTGGTTTTCTACTTTTTGGCCATCTTGAACCGTACTAAATCGATTTTCACAGATTTTATTTTTTGTGAGTTTTGAAAAAATGTAAAATCCATGAAAATTTTGGGCCACGAAAATTTCCGACTATACGGTATACTTTTGTTTGTCTCACTCTTAATCCAAAATTTTCTTCTTCAATTTTTTGTTTCTTTTCTCTCTGTCTCCTCTCCTCAGTTTCTTTCAAATGATCTATTCAAATATCAACAATCAACTGATGAAACACACATTATCAATAAAACCTTTAATATCTTTTATAATCTTCTCATTGTGTTCTCTTTTAGTAATCAGTTCCATATTCATTAATGTTATTCTTTCTTGTAATTTCTCTATTATTCTTTTATTATCTACTAATGGCTGATAGTCTGGTCTTGTCATTGCTTTAAGATGAAATTTGCAGTCATCAATTTCAAAAGACATTCCTCTTCTCACTTTGCTAGCAGCTTTAACCAATTATATAATTATTAGTATAATGAATAAAACTGCACTAACCTGAATCAGTATTACTAGAAAGTGAAAGTGATCTCAAATATTCAACCTTTATTTTTGATAATTTGTCTGACAATTCTTTGTTTTCTTTTTGTATCTCATTAAACTGAGAGCTCAATACAGTCAACTCTTTACCAAGTGGTTCTTCCTCTAGTACTTGTTGTAATTCAACTACTTCCTAATTGTAAGGTACAAAACATTAAAAATTAAAAAAAAAAACAAGATGAAGTAGGATTCTAGAGTAAATTTGTAAAAAGT
>NW_003547218.1:0-2639 GCF_000090795.2 Amphimedon queenslandica | reverse complement strand
TTAAACTTCGCGCATGAAAACCAAACTTGATTCTTTATGACTAGCAACTTCTCCTCTCTCAATGGTGCTAGTTACAGGACTGTTCAATTATCTATGTAAGAGAAATAAGTAAAATAGTGTGGCTACCAATTCTGACATAGTGGAAACCATACAATTTCCTACACTTCCGGTGTTTAGAGAAGTGTACCGTCTGAGTGTAGACTGCTTCCCTCAAAAAGTTTATGTTTAGGAACTTTAAGCTTATGCCACCATGCCACCCAACTTCAATAAATGTCAGTATATTCTTAGTATACTATTGTAAATTTTAGTAAACTTAATGATAAGAAGTAAACTTAATAGAGTCTAATAATAATAAATTTTAATTATAACTTGCATAACATTGCATAATGCATTGCTTATGGCTCAGAATCAGTATCTGAGGAGTCATCATTATCTTCGTTGAGAGCCAGGAGTAAGGACAATACTAGCAGGGGTAATTAAAATGCAGATACAAGTCATGTGATACACTGCAGTATAGTAGCAGCTGTAGCACATTATCAGCTCTCTAGGTACAAGATGCAGGTGTTGAGTTACAACTTGTTAAGTGTTGCTGGCAAGTTGAGCCCCTCGCAATAAGCATATGCAGTTGAGCCCCTCCTCCATTAGCCAAGGCATGCATTTGCAAGCATTTAAGCAAATGTAGAATTATAAAATTGAGTTTTGCATGTTAAAATGTTGTGTTTATGCAATGTTTATGTATTTTACTAAAAGTTTATGAAAAGTTTATGAAAATTGTCTGGTTTATGAAAAGTTTATGCAACACTTAAAAAGTTTATGAAACATAAACTTTGTTTATGATCTGGCAACCCTGCCCTTTTCACAGTTCTGAGATCTGCAGATCTGAGCATGCGCAACCACACCCACATTTTGGAGCACATGCTTCTTTAATTAACAAAATGGCGGAATGAGGTAAGTTGGACTGGCAACGATAGAGAGAGGGCAACTTTTTCTAATTGTTAGAGTTATTTGAAAAGTTTTGGACCTGCGCATGGATAGTTGGAGTAGAGTGGTGTAAAAATTAGCCTTGTAGCATTGTTCAAAGACCATGATACCCTCCATTAACCGATTGACAGGAGATGATGATGATGATGATGAAGATGAAAAAATTGTGACTGAACAAAACGGCCGGTTCACCGATTTTTGACTTTCCTCTCAGAGAAGGTTTAGAGCCACGCTAGTGGTACTAATGGAGTCCTCTAGTCAAGATAAGGTCCTCTAAGAAGTCTGGTAAGCATAGGAGCTCGTTTTCCCGGTATAGCAAGGCTGCAAAAGTCGTGGCAGCCATATTGTTTTGGGGTGAATCCTACTTAGTAACGCTACCGCGTTACTAATAAATTCAGAAAATTGCTAGATATTATATGAGTACATAACACATCATAGTTAATGTAAAGGGAAATGATTACATGTAGTATAAACTTGTAATTTCATACATTACACAGGTTGACACACCTTCTCTTTGCTACTGATAGCACCTCTTAGTTTATATTCAGCTTCTTCAAGTATAATGTAAGAAATAGCCTGTACATATAATTAACACATTATAATTAACCGAACACATTACAGGTACATCAATGTAACTACCATAGGGCACCTTTTTTCGAGGGCTGTAAATTTCGTAGATTTTGCAATATTTTGAAAATTCGCAAAAATTACTTCTGTGAAAATCAAATTATTATAGTACAATATGGCAGATGGCATAAATTTGCAAAAATTAAAACAGCAAAATAGATTTTAAAGGCAAATTCATGAAATTTACAGCCCTAAAAGGCGCCCTACGGTAATGATCATATTAACTGACCTCAGTATGTTGTAGTAAGCCTTGATTTAGTTCCTATACAAGACAATATTCATAAAACAATATTCAATTATTTATATTATGTACCTTCAGTCTAACATCTTGTCTCCTCCATAATGTTAAGTTACCAATAGTCAGTTTCTTTAATCCTTGTCCCATTAGTATATGAATATTCTCTATCATCCTCAATACAGTAAACCCAACATCACAGAAAGGAAAGGAGCAAGTGACCGATATTGAAGTGGAGGTTTCAATATACTTAATGATCAGTAGTTTACCAGATACTTTTGATAGTATATCCTTAATATCTTTCAGTACATGTTCCTCAGGCTCCCAGTCGAAAATAAAAGTAACTGTTTCACATTGAAGATGAGGGATGGAAGCAAATCTTTCCTTCAAACAAAGATCAATGGAGAGTAAATTGCAGAATTCCTTTAACTCTAATCTATATGCCTCAATGTATCTTGTAGCTTCAGTGATCTCCATTTCTTTCACTACAGTATGAAGGAGTTCAATGTCAGTTAGAGAACATTCATTTTGAATTAGATGCAAGACATTAGGAATATTAGTACATTGCTCTACTTTTCGTCTAAGAACTTCAGTGCCACAACAAGACAGTAATTCTTTTATTTCTTCTAGAAGAGGAAATTTTCGCTTAATGATCTTGCCGACATTGTAAAACATCCTTCCATAAGACATTCTCATTGAGCTAAAGTTTGTCAGTAAGTCTTTAGGAACAGGAACATGTATTTTAACTATAAAAGATATTATTACTTCAGTAGTACATGCATTGTAAATTGTTTTA
>NW_003547217.1:16872-23910 GCF_000090795.2 Amphimedon queenslandica | reverse complement strand
TAGTAGATCCAGTCAATGTAGATACTACTAGTACAACTGATAGAAGTAACAGTATATACTCTACTAGTCTACCCATCTTCTCTTTGACTTGATTTATGATTTCTTGTAGCTACGCTCATTAATATACGCTACTTCTACAATATTACTTGTTTAACCTTTTGTGTTTATTAATTATTTGATTTGTATCTTAATACTTTCAGTTTTTGACAATTTGT
The DNA here is from genome assembly GCF_000090795.2 of Amphimedon queenslandica. Classification (NCBI taxonomy): domain Eukaryota; kingdom Metazoa; phylum Porifera; class Demospongiae; order Haplosclerida; family Niphatidae; genus Amphimedon; species Amphimedon queenslandica. The sequence goes on along the minus strand of NW_003547217.1, from coordinate 23,695 downwards.
ACTAAATTATTAATACCTCTGATACATTTTTTTTCCTTTTTGTTAATACTAATGCTTATACTATACAGGTTGCTTATGTAAACAAGCCTATCAAAAATATAAGCATCAACATGTTTACATTTGTAATGTTTTTGTTACCGCTACTTGTAACTTGTTGGCTTACATGTAATTTTGCTATGCTACTTTTAGTATAACTATAGTGGCAATGTTATACCGTATAAGTTTTTAGAAAATTATATTTCGCAAAATCTGCTAAATTTCCAATTTGTAATTTTAATTTCACGAATTTTGCCACGTGCTATGTGTGTACCATATTAAAATGATTTTTGTGGATTTTATTTTTGCAACTTAGGAAGGAAGGAATCCTTTGTTTATAGAGTAATGATTATTTTTTAGCTACTGTACGCATCTTAATTTTTTGAGATGTATTAAATTTCATTATTTTTGTGCTCACCTTAAATCCACAAATTTTAAACCACCTCCAATGCCATTCTATCGTATGTGGACTATGGCCAGAACACGAAAATTAGCTCACACGAATATTAACTTTTGAGCACATTTCACAAAACACGAAATTTTAAACACTTGAAAATTGGAACATACATACAGTAATTAAGTGACTATGAATAAGCATCATACTTTATTATCAACAAACTATTCTGAGTCGTTCCTTATTTTATTTCTATTTTATTGCCTTCGTATAGTATTTAGTATAATTATGTGTTTCAGTGTACAATTTTGTTTTATATTTACACTATTCATTGATTTGGCTTTTAGTGTCAATCAAGACTTATTTTGTAAGCTTCTTGCATAGTGAATGTCTTATGGTTCCTGTTGGCTTCTATATTAAACAATTTGTTGTAAACGATGCAACAAATGTATTAAGGCCCTCTAACAATTTTAATGATTACTCTGGCAAATTGCTAAGAAAGACATTAAAACTTCAAATTATACTTGCACTAATGTAAAGTCATTGATGATAATTAAAATCACAGTTAATTGATGGTTAATTCTGTCATTTGACACATCATTTCCTCTCCTTTTTTATTGTACACAGTACCTTTGGCATAATACCTACCCTGTGAAATAAAATTGTAATAATGATATGCACTGTATCTGTTACTCACTGGCCATAAGAGGTTGGGGATTTGGGCACTGTAATTTAAATGATACATTCCTGGTTGTATTGGGCAGTGTTTATTGATTAAATCCACAAAGAAATCACATAAATTAAATTTATCATCAAGAAAAGTAATATTAGTATAATTCTTGAATTTGTGTGTCATTGTGAAATGCAGTATACCCCATTTTATAGTCCTCTCTATAAATGGATTCATGTTTATTGACACAGTTGCTGTTGCTTACTAATTTGTAGATCTGCATTCCAGTGAATGCTATCTCCTCTTTTCAGTGTATATGAAGTTAATGATACATTAGAGAATTGGGCAAATTTCTTAGTAAGAGCTTAAAATTAATAGAATAAATCAATAGTGTATTACTGAACTTACAACAATCTGTGAATCCTTCATTTCCAGTAGATTCTTGTTGTTGACAGTATGTATATATAAAACAAGTATATTATCCATTAGTATAGTAGTCAGTATCTTACCATTGTAATAATTGTTAGTAGATCCAGTCAATGTAGATACTACTAGTACAACTGATAGAAGTAACAGTATATACTCTACTAGTCTACCCATCTTCTCTTCGACTGTGCTACTGGTGCCTCACTGTAACCTTCTGTTTTAGTCTATTTGCTAACTCAAAGTTTCTTTGATGAGTTTACCTTTCATTATGATGTACTGGCTCTTATTACACTAGTATTATTATTTGATTGTGCTTAGTGATTTAACATATCACACTCCAACTGGTCATGAATGTTTGATTTTCAGTCAATGTAGATACTACTGTACTAATACAATTGATAGAAGTACGTAACAGTACCGTATAGCGGGTTTCTTTCGTTTGGCCAAACTTTCGTTTTTTAGGAGGAAATCCAATTTCATGGGTTTTATTTTTGTCCTTCTGATCTGCAAGAATTAAGCCACATCCAACAACCCCACCCATAACACCCATGTGTGCATGTGTTAGTATTAACCCGACGAAGATGAACTCCGGATCGAGCTCTCCCACAGCAAATTTCATTGGTTTAATTTTTGTATTTGGAGCTTGGAGAACGAAAAGAACGAAAGTTTGACCAAACGGAAGAAACCCGCTATACAGTATGTACTCTACTAGTCTGGAAGTTAAAGCAGCTGATTGTCTTATGTTCTCATAATTGGCCTCTGTCTTCGAGGACAGTTGTAGTATTGGCACAAGCAAACGAGTTTAGATTCTAAATATGTAAATACGTGTATTATAGGTTATTGACACTGTAACATAACTTTTGCTTGTTTTCAATCTATTTATTTTAGCATTGCATTGTAATTTAATGATAATTATGTAAAATGTTGCATTTACATGTAAGTCATATTAGATACGTGCAGTTTAGTTAATAGTAAGTTCTGTTTTTTGACACATCATTTCCTCTCCTTCCTCATTGTACGTAGTAGCTTTGCCATAATACCTACCCTATGAAACAGAATAGTAATAATGATACACTGTATTTGTTACTCACTGGCCAAAAGAGCTTTGGTACTATATCAGTCAATTTGATATGATATATTCCTGGTGGTACTGGACAATATAACTTTAATAAATCATTAAGGTAGTCGCATAAATTTAATTTTTCATCGACAAAAGTAATATTAGTATAATTCTTGAAATTATGTGTCATTGTGAAACGCAGTATACCCCATTGTATCGTTTTCTCTAAAGAAAGATTGACAGTATTAGTGAATATGTAACTTACTAAAATGAAAAGTTCCTTGGAAATAATACGCCTTTCCACGAGTCACTGGATTAGGAGTTAATGATGCATTAGTCAATTCAACAAATTTCTTAGTAACAGCTTAAAATTAATAAAATGAATCAATAGTGTATTACTGAACTTACAACAATCTGTGAATCCTTTATTACCAGTAAGTCCTTGTTGTTGATAGTATATATAATTGAAACAGGTATATTATCCATTAGTATAGTAGTCAGTATCTTACCATTGTAGTAATTGTTAGTAGATCCAGTCAATGTAGATACTACTAGTACAACTGATAGAAGTAACAGTATATACTCTACTAGTCTACCCATCTTCTCTTTGACTTGATTTATGAGATGATGTAGCTGTTCAGTCTATTTAATTAAAGCATGTACTATTGTTATTGGTATTATTACCGTTTTGTTTGTTACAGTTGTTCTGGTTATGGTATTTTATAGCTACATTTATAGACTATTTTCTGGCATCCTATTGTATCAATTGTATATTTATTTTGTTATTTCATTGTAGAATCATGAGATTTCAAAGCTTAAAGTAACATATACAGTAAAAGAAGAATTACTGTATAGCGGGAAATTTTGGAGGGAATTAATTTTGGTGAATTTGGCGTTTTGATAGCCATTCGCCAAAATATAATCTGCTATTTTGATCTATTTTACGCATGTTCAATGTCACTTGTGGCCACTAATTCACCAAATTTTGGCAATTTGCCAAATTTAACTCCTCCCGAAATTTCCCACTATACGGTAATTAGTCATATGGCATGGGCTATTGATGCAATTATTGTGTGTTAATTTTTTTAATGTAATTCTAGCTACATGTGATTGGCAATGCATTCTATTGTGTGGTGGCGGATTTGATTTTATATTGTTCTACATGTACATGTATGCATTGAATTATATTATGGTCTGTGTGCATATGCAATGATACACACATACACACCTGCATGTTAGTGTTGTCCAAGTTTTAATTTTATGTACTTTTACTTAGTTATAGTTTCAAAATAAAGTTAAAAGATTTAGTTAGTTAACTACAAGTTAATCTGACCTATAACTAAAAGGGTTGTAGTTTTAGTTATAGTTAACTAAAGCAACACTAGTATTATGCATGCAGGTTAGCAGCTTGACACTGTAACATAACTTTTTGCTTGTTTTCAGTCTAAGTATTAGTATACTCCTGGCATTAATTTAATGATATTAAAAATGTTAAAGTAATTGTATTCAAGTCATATTAGAATACATGCAGTTTAGTTTATAGTAACTTCTGTCATTTGGCACATCATTTCCTCTCCTTCCTCATTGTATGCAGTAGCTTTTCCATAATACCTACCCTATGAAATAGAATAGTAATAATGATACCCTGTATCTGTTACTCACTGGCCAAAAGAGCTTTGGTACTATATTACTATAATTGAAATGATATATTCCTGGTGGTACTGGACACAATATATTTAATAAATCATCAAGGTAGTCGCATAAATTGAACTTCTCATTGACGAAAGTAATATTAGTATACTTCTTGAAATTATATGTCAATTTGATATGCAGTATACCCCATTGTATAGTTTTCTCTAGAAAAAGATTTATAGCACTAGTGAATATGGAACTTACTGATATCTAAATTTCCTTGCATATGATATGCCTTTCCACGAGTCACTGGATTTGGAGTTAATGATGCATTAGTCAATTCAACAAATTTCTTAGTAACAGCTTAAAATTAATAAAATGGATCAATAGTGTATTACTGAACTTACAACAATCTGTGAATTTTTTATTACCAGTAGGTTCTTGTTGTTGATAGTATATATAATTCAAACAGGTATATTATCCATTAGTATAGTAGTCAGTATTTTACCATTGTAGTAATTGTTAGTAGATCCAGTCAATGTAGATACTACTAGTACAACTGATAGAAGTAACAGTATATACTCTACTAGTCTACCCATCTTCTCTTTGACTGTGCTACTGGTGCCTCACTGTATAACCTTCTGTTTTAGTCCAATTGCAAACTCAAGTTACTTTGATGAGTTTACCTTTCATTATGATGCACTGGTTCTTATTATGATATACCAGTATTGTATGTGATTGTGTTTAGTGATTTAACATATCACACTCCAACTGGTCATGCATATTCAATTTCCAGTCAATGTAGATAGTATACTAGTACAACTGATAGAAGTAACAGTATATACTCTACTAGTCTACCCATCTTCTCTTTGACTTGATTAATTGGATGCTGTAACTGTTGCAACTATTGTATTAGTATTATTACTGTTTTGTTTATTACAGTTGTTCTGTTTATGCTAGTCTAGACTATTTTTGGTACCCTAATGTATTGATTGTGTATTTATCTGGTTATTTTATTCCAGAATTATGAGATTTCAAAGCTTAAAATATACAATAAAAGAAGGGAATTAATTGGTCATAGCATGGTCTGTTGACACATAAATGTAATTCTAGCTAAATGTAACTGGCAGTGCATTCTATTGTGTGTGTTTGTGGATTTGATTTTATATTGATCTACATTTAGATGTGCATATTAAATTTACATTATGGTCTGTGTGCATGCATATGCAATAGTACACACATATACACGCCTGCATGTTATTGTTTTTAGTTTTAATCTTTAGGTACATTTAGTTAGTTATAGTTAGTTAACTAAAAGTAAATCTGACCTAACAAAAAGGGTTTTAGTTTTAGTTATAGTTAACTAAAGCAACACTAGTATTATGCATGTAGGTTGGCAGTTTGACACGGTAACATAACTTTTGCTTGTTTTCAGTCTAAGTATTAGTGCACTCTTGGCATTAATTTAATGATATTAGTAATTGTATTCAAGTCATATTAGAATACATGCAGTTTAGTTAATAGTAACTTCTGCCTTTTGACACATAATTTTTTCTCCATTCTCATTATATGCAGCTGCTTTGGCATAATACCTACCCTATGAAATAGAATAGTAATAATGATACACTGTATCTGTTACTCACTCGCCAAAAGAGCTTTGGTACTGCTTCATTACCATTACATGTATAATTCAATTGATATATTCCTGGAGTTATTGGACAACGAAACTTGGTCAAAGCGAGAAAGAAGTCACAGAAATTAAATTTGTCATCAATGAAAGTAATATTGGTATAATCCTTGAAATTATATGTCATTATGATGTGTACAATACCCCATTGTATGGTTTTCTCTAGAAAAATATTTACAGTACTAGTTAATATATAGCTTACTAATATGAAAAGTTCCTTTCACATAATATGCCTTTCCACGAGTCATTGGATTAGGAGTTAGTGATGCATTAGTGAATTCAGCAAATTTCTTAGTAACAGCTTAATAGTATTAAAATAAATCAATAGTGTATTTTATACTGAACTTACAACAATCTGTGACTTTAGTAGGTCCTTGTTGTTGATAGTATATACATATATAATTGAAACAGGTATATTATCCATTAGTATAGTAGTCAGTATCTTACCATTGTAGTAATTGTTAGTAGATCCAGTCAATGTAGATACTACTAGTACAACTGATAGAAGTAACAGTATATACTCTACTAGTCTACCCATCTTCTCTTTGACTTGATTTATGAGAAGTTGTAACAGTTCAGTCTATTTAATTAAAGCATGTACTATTGTTATTGATATTATTACCGTTTTGTTTGTTACAGTTGTTCTGGTTATGGTATTTTATAGCTACATTTATAGACTATTTTCTGGCACCCTATTGTACTGATTGTATATTTATCTTGTTATTTCATTCTAGAATTATGAGATTTCCAGCTTAGAATATACATATACAGTAAAAGAAGGGGAATTAATTGGTCATGGCATGGGCTGTTGACCGACTTTTTGAAGTTATTGCACTTTAATTTAAATGTAATTCTAGTATTTGGCAATTAATGCATTCCATTATGTATGTTTATGGATTCGATTTTATATTGATCTAT
>NW_003547217.1:10949-16862 GCF_000090795.2 Amphimedon queenslandica | reverse complement strand
ACTTTTTGAAGTTATTGCACTTTAATTTAAATCTAATTCTAGTAACTGGCAATTAATGCATTCCATTATGTATGTTTATGGATTCAATATTATATTGATCTACATGTACATGTACATATTAAATTATGTTTTGATCAAAATTTTTTTAGATTCAGTTAGTCATAGTTAGTTAGCTAAAAGTAAATCTGATCTAACTAAATGGGTTTTGATTTAAGTTATAATTAACTAAAACAACACTAGTATTACAAGTTAGCAGTTTGACACTGAACATAACTTTTGCTTGTTTTCAGTCTAAGTATTAGTGTATTCTTGATATTAATTTAATGATATTAAAAATGTTAAAGTAACTGTATTCAAGTCACACTAGACTACTTGAAGTTTAGTTTATAATAACTACTGTCCTTTTACAAATCATTTCCTCTCCTTCCTCATTGTACACTGTAACTTTGGCATAATACCTACCCTATGAAATAGAATAGTAATAATGATACACTGTATCTGTTACTCACTGGCCAAAGGAGATCTGGAACTGCATCATTACCATGACATGTATGATTTAATTGATATATTCCTGGTGTTATTGGGCAACGAAACTTAGTCAAATCGAGAAAGAAGTCACAGAAATTAAATTTGTCATCAATGAAAGTAATATTAATGTAATTCTTGAAATTATATGTCAATGTGATATGCAGTATACCCCATTGTATGGTTTTCTCTAGATAAAGATTTATACCACTAGTGAATATGTAACTTACTGATATGAAAAGTTCCTTGCATCTGAAACTTTTTTCCACGAATCAGTGGATTTGGAGTTAATGATGTATTAGTGAATTCAACAAATTTTCTAGTATCAGCTTAAAATTAATAGAATGAATCAACAGTGTATTATAATACTGAACTTACAACAATCTGTGACTTTTGTAGGTTCTTGTTGTTGATAGTATATATAATTGAAACAGGTATATTATCCATTAGTATAGTAGTCAGTATCTTACCATTGTAGTAATTGTTAGTAGATCCAGTCAATGTAGATACTACTAGTACAACTGATAGAAGTAACAGTATATACTCTACTAGTTTACCCATCTTCTCTTTGACTTGATTTATGAGATGATGTAGCTGTTCAGTCGATTTAATTAATGCATGTACTATTGTTATTGGTAGTATTACCATTTTGTTTTGTTACAGTTGTTCTGGTTATGGTATTTTATAGCTACATTTATAGACTATTTTCTGGCATCCTATTGTATTGATTGTATATTTATCTTGTTATTTCATTCTAGAATTATGAGATTTCCAGCTTAGAATATACATATACAGTAAAAGAAGGGGAACTACCGTATAGCAGGAAATTTTGGTGAATTTGGTGTTTTGATAGCCATTTGCCAAAATATAATCTGCTATTTTGATCTATTATACGCATGTTCAATGTCACATGTGGCCACTAATTCACCAAATTTTGTCAATTTGCCAAATTTGACTTCTCCCGAAATTTCCCACTATACCGTAATGGTCATATGGCATGGGCTGTTGATGCACTTTTTACAATTATTGTGTGTTAATTTTTTTAATGTAATTCTAGCTACATGTGATTGGCAATGCATTCTATTGTGTGGTGGCGGATTTGATTTTATATTGATCTACATGTACATGTATGCATTGAATTATATTATGGTCTGTGTGCATATGCAATGATACACACATACACACCTGCATGTTAGTGTTGTCCAAGTTTTAATTTTATGTACTTTTACTTAGTTATAGTTTCAAAATAAAGTTAAAAATGTTAAAGTAATTGTATTCAAGTCATATTAGAATACATGCAGTTTAGTTTATAGTAACTTCTGTCATTTGGCACATCATTTCCTCTCCTTCCTCATTGTATGCAGTAGCTTTTCCATAATACCTACCCTATGAAATAGAATAGTAATATTGATACACTGTATCTGTTACTCACTGGCCAAAAGAGCTTTGGTACTATAGCAGGACCATTGCATGTATAGTTTAATTGATATGTTCCTGGTGTTATTGGGCAACGACTCTTAGTCAAATCGAGAAAGAAGTCACATAAATTAAATTTGTCATCAATGAAAGTAATATTAGTATAGTTTTTGAAATTATGTATAATTGTGATATGTGCAATACCCCACTGTATGGTTTTTTCTAGAAAAAGATTAACTTAATACTAGTGAATATGTAACTTACTAATATAAAAAGTTCCTTTCACATAATATGCCTTTCCACGAGTCATTGGATTAGGAGTTAATGATGCATTAGTGAATTCAGCAAATTTCTTAGTAACAGCTTAAAAGTAATAGAATAAATCAATAGTGTATTTTATACTGAACTTACAACAATCTGTGACTTTTGTAGGTTCTTTTGATAGTATATATAATTAAAACAGGTATATTATCCATTAGTATAGTAGTCAGTATCTTACCATTGTAGTAATTGTTAGTAGATCCAGTCAATGTAGATACTACTAGTACAACTGATAGAAGTAACAGTATATACTCTACTAGTCTACCCATCTTCTCTTTGACTTGATTTGTGAGAAGTTGTAACTGTTCAGTCTATTTAATTAATGCATGTACTATTGTTATTGGTATTATTACTGTTTTGTTTGTTACAGTTGTTCTGGTTATGGTATTTTATAGCTACATTTATAGACTATTTTCTGGCATCCTAATGTACTGATTGTATATTTGTAATAGTTAATACATGGGGCGGCGTGTTCTATTAAATTTATCCGCACGAGCTTCCAGTCGAGTCGCTAAAAATAGCGCACGAGGCCGAAGGCCGAGTGCGCTATTTTAGCGACGAGACTGGAAGCAAGTGCGGATAAATCCGATAGAACACGACGCCACATGTATTAATTGTTTTAATGTATAGTTCCAGCAAAGATTGCACATGCTCTGCTATCACTGATATCACACTGCTGCACATTAAATAAATGAGTGTGCTATTTATAATATCACACTGCGGTATTGGTAGGAGTGTTCTGTGGGTTTTATCACAACTGTTAGGCCTTTGATCTTTGCTGCAACTATACATTAAATCTTGTTATTTCATTCTAGAATTATGAGATTTCCAGCTTAGAATATACATATACAGTAAAAGAAGGGAAATTAATTGGTTATGGCATGGGCTGTTGACCGACTTTTTGAAGTTATTGCACTTTAATTTAAATTTAACTCTAGTAATTGGCAATGCATTGTATTGTGTATGTTTGTGGATTTGATTTTATATTGATCTATATGTAGACATACATTTTGAATTATGTTTTCGTCACAATTTTTTTAAAGATTCAGTTAGTTATAGTTAGTCAACTAAAAGTAAACCTGGCCTAACTAAAAGGGTTTTAGTTTAAGCTATAATCAACTAAAACAACACTAGTATTGTAAGTTAGCAGTTTGACACTGAACATAACTTTTGCTTGTTTTCAGTCTTAAGTATTAGTGTAATTTTGGCATTAATTTAATGATATTTTTAATGTTAAAGTAATTGTATTCAAGTCATATTGGAATACATGCAGTTTAGTTTATGGTAACTTCTGTCTTTTGACACATGATTTCCTCTCCTTCCTCATTGTATGCAGTAGCTTTGGCATAATGCCTACCCTATGAAATAGAATAGTAATAATGATACACTGTATCTGTTACTCACTGGCCAAAAGAGCTTTGGTACTGCATAATTACCATAAGATAAATAATTCAATTGATATATTCCTGGTGTTATTGGACAACGAATCTTAGTCAAATCGAGAAAGAAGTCACAGAAATTAAATTTTTCATCAATGAAAGTAATATTAGTATAGTTCTTGAAGTTATGCATCATTGTGATTCGTATAATACCCCATTGTATGGTTTCCTCTAGAAAAAGAATTACAGCACTAGGGAATATGTGACTTACTAATATTAAAAGTTCCTTGCAAATGATACGGCTTTCCACGAGTCATTGGATTAGGAGTTAATGATGCATTAGTCAATTCAACAAATTTCTTAGTAACAGCTTAAAATTAATAGAATAAATCAATAGTGTATTATAATACTGAACTTACAACAATCTGTGACTTTTGTAGGTTCTTGTTGTTGATAGTATATATAATTGAAACAGATATATTATCCATTAGTATAGTAGTCAGTATCTTACCATTGTAGTAATTGTTAGTAGATCCAGTCAATGTAGATACTACTAGTACAACTGATAGAAGTAACAGTATATACTCTACTAGTCCACCCATCTTCTCTTTCACTTGATTTATGAGATGATGTAGCTGTTTAATCTATTTAATTTATGCATGTACTATGTTTTGTTTGTTACAGTTGTTCTGGTTATGGTATTTTATAGCTACATTTATAGACTGTTTTCTGGCACCCTATTGTACTGATTGTATATTTATCTTGTTATTTTATTCTAGAATTATGAGATTTCAAAGCTTAGAATATACATATACAGTACAAAAAGGGGAAATAATTGGTCATGGCATGGGCTGTTGACCGACTTTTTGAAGTTATTGCACTTTAATTTAAATCTAATTCTAGTAATTGGCAATTAATGCATTCCATTATGTATGTTTATAGATTCAATATTATATTGATCTACATGTACATGTACATATTAAATTATGTTTTGATCAAAATTTTTTTAGATTCAGTTAGTCATAGTTAGTTAGCTAAAAGTAAATCTGATCTAACTAAAAGGGTTTTGATTTAAGTTATAATTAACTAAAACAACACTAGTATTACAAGTTAGCAGTTTGACACTTAACATAACTTTTGCTTGTTTTCAGTCTAAGTATTAGTGTATTCTTGATATTAATTTAATGATATTAAAAATGTTAAAGTAACTGTATTCAAGTCATACTAGACTACTTGAAGTTTAGTTTATAATAACTACTGTCCTTTTACAAATCATTTCCTCTCCTTCCTCATTGTGCACTGTAACTTTGGCATAATACCTACCCTATGAAATAATGATACACTGTATCTGTTACTCACTGGCCAAAGGAGATCTGGAACTGCATCATTACCATGACATGTATGATTTAATTGATATATTCCTGGTGTTATTGGGCAACGAAACTTAGTCAAATCGAGAAAGAAGTCACAGAAATTAAATTTGTCATCAATGAAAGTAATATTAATGTAATTCTTGAAATTATATGTCAATGTGATATGCAGTATACCCCATTGTATGGTTTTCTCTAGATAAAGATTTATACCACTAGTGAATATGTAACTTACTGATATGAAAAGTTCCTTGCATCTAAAACTTTTTTCCACGAATCAGTGGATTTGGAGTTAATGATGTATTAGTGAATTCAACAAATTTTCTAGTATCAGCTTAAAATTAATAGAATGAATCAACAGTGTATTATATAGGCGGTAGCCTATATGTAGGATTGAGGTTGATTTTTCAAGATGGCGGCCGTTTTTATAATTTTCAAACACTCACAACTCTTTTATCTTACGTTGTACAGCCTTATAAATGGCTTAGATCAGCTCTCCTTCACTGAGCGATTCTCCTGGTACCTTTAAAGTGGACTGTAATGTAGCGGGAGCATTTCTAGAGAATAGGCCCAAATTCAAATTTCTGCAAAATTCTTCAGACTTTTTCTTCTTCTTCTTTCATCTTCTTCTATCAACACGGAAATCTTTTAAACCAGAGAGCCGTTCAAGTTGGCTTTTACATCATTCCTTTGAGCTTGGGCCAAGGACTGGACATGTGGCTTCAAAAAGAAGCAAGGACAGAGAACAATGGAAGACAAATTCCAGCTGCAGCACCGCGTGGGTTTGTGGTTTGACGCCATTTTAATTTATGCGCACGTGATTAGCATGAATATGATTAACCTAACCACATAATCATAACAGAAAGTAATTTTATTAATTTAAGAAAAAAGAATGGAAACAA
>NW_003547217.1:8792-10939 GCF_000090795.2 Amphimedon queenslandica | reverse complement strand
TTGGTATTATTACCGTTTTGTTTGTTACAGTTGTTCTGGTTATGGTATTTTATAGCTACATTTATAGACTATTTTCTGGCATCCTATTGTATTGATTGTATATTTATCTTGTTATTTCATTGTAGAATCATGAGATTTCAAAGCTTAAAGTAACATATACAGTAAAAGAAGGAGAACTACCGTATAGCAGGAAATTTTGGTGAATTTGGCGTTTTGATAGCCATTCGCCAAAATATAATCTGCTATTTTGATCTATTATATGCATGTTCAATGTCACTTGTGGCCACTAATTCACCAAATTTTGTCAATTTGCCAAATTTAACTCCTCCCGAAATTTCCCACTATACGGTAATTCGTCATATGGCATGGGCTGTTGATGCAATTATTGTGTGTTAATTTTTTTAATGTAATTTTAGCTACATGTGATTGGCAATTAATACATTCTATTGTGTGGCGGCAGATTTGATTTTATATTGATCTACATGTACATGTATGTATTGAATTATGTTATGGTCTGTGTGCAATACACACATACACACCTGCATGTTAGTGTTGTCCAAGTTTTAATTTTACGTACTTTTACTTAGTTATAGTTTCAAAATAAAGATTTAGTTAGTTAACTAAAAGTTAATCTGACCGATAACTAAAAGGGTTTTATATAGTTTTAGTTATAGTTAACTAAAACAACACTAGCATAATAAGTCAGCAGCTTGTTCTAAAATTATTGTGTTAAATAGTTAGTTAACTAAAAGTAAATCTGGCCTAACTAAAAGGGTTTTAGTTATAGTTAACTAAAGCAACACTAGTATTATGCATGTAGGTTAGCAGCTTGACACTGTAACATAACTTTTGCTTGTTTTCAGTCTAAATATTAGTGCACTCTTAGCATTAATTTAATGATATTAAAAATGTTAAAGTAATTGTATTCAAGTCATATTAGAATACATGCAGTTTAGTTGATAGTAACTTCTGTCTTTTGATACATCATTTCCTCTCCTTTCTTATTGTATGCAGTAGCTTTGGCATAATACCTACCCTATGAAATAGAATAGTATTAATGATACACTGTATCTGTTACTCACTGGCCAAAAGAGCTTTGGTACATTACGTGTGTAATTTATTTGATATGTTCCTGGTGTTATTGGGCAATGACTGTTAGTCAAATCGACAAAGAAATCACATAAATTAAATTTGTCATCAATGAAAGTAATATTAGTATAATTCTTAAAATTATATGCCATTTTGTTATGCAGTATGCCCCATTGTATGGTTTCCCCTAAAAAAAGTGACCAGTACTAATGAATGTATAACTTACTTATATGTAAAGTTCCTTTCAAATAATATGCCTTTCCACGAGTCACTGGATTAGGAGTTAATGATGCATTAGTGAATATAACAAATTTTCTAGTAACAGCTTAAAATTAATAGAATAAATCAATAGTGTAAATAAATCAATAGTGTATTACTGAACTTACAACAATCTGTGAATCCTTTACTGCGAGTAGGTTCTTGTTGTTGATAGTATATATAATTCAAATAAGTATATTATCCATTAGTATAGCAGTCAGTATCTTACCATTGTAGTAATTGTTAGTAGATCCAGTCAATGTAGATACTACTAGTACAACTGATAGAAGTAACAGTATATACTCTACTAGTCTACCCATCTTCTCTGTCTGCATGGCTTTAATGTAACTTGTTATTGCATGTCATATTTATTGGTTATTGTTATCATCATTGTGTTGTTTGTTACTGTTTTTCTGTTATGTACAACTGCATTACTGTTAAATTAAATCCTACACTACTCAATTTTATTTAATGATTTAATATAATAAGTTATGGTTTCACTAGTTTATAGTAACTTCTTTCGTTAAAAAAATCATTTGGTCTCCTTCTGCATTGTAGGCAGTGACTTCCAAATGATACCAACCCTATAAGAATGATGATACATCTTATATATACTCTGAATGATAGTGTTAAGCACTCACAGCCCAGAAAAGGGTTGATACAGTACTGTAATAGCTCAATTGATAGACTCCTGGTTGTAGTGGACAGTGTTGCTTGATAAATAGCACACTCATATCACATAGATTATACTTATCATCAACAAAAGTAATATTAAGATAGTCCTTGAATTCATGTGTCAT
>NW_003547217.1:0-8782 GCF_000090795.2 Amphimedon queenslandica | reverse complement strand
ACAGCTAGAATGGATGGATAAAAGAGAAGATTGTTTAGCCTGTCTTTCCCTCCAAAAATCCGCCATTTTACCACCACTTTGGGTGCGCGTTAATTAGAATCATTTCGGTGCATAAGGTCCATTGAACTGATATATTCCTGGTGGTGTTGGACAATATAAGTTTAATAAATCAACAAGGAAGTCGCATAAATTGATTTTCTCATCAACAAAAGTAATATTAAAGTAATTTTTGAAAGTATGTGTTACTGTGACATGCAGTATACCCCACTGTATGATTTCCTCTAAAAAAGAGTGACATGTACTAGTGAATATATAACTTACTTATATGTAAAGTTCCTTGGATGATACGCCTTTCCACGAGTCACTGGATTTGGAGTTAATGATGCATTAGTGAATTCAGCAAATTTCTTGGTAGCAGCTTAAATTAATAGAATAAATCAATAGTGTATTACTGAACTTACAACAATCTGTGACTTTTGTAGGTTCTTGTTGTTGATAGTATATATAATTGAAACAGGTATATTATCCATTAGTATAGTAGTCAGTATCTTACCATTGTAGTAATTGTTAGTAGATCCAGTCAATGTAGATACTACTAGTACAACTGATAGAAGTAACAGTTTATACTCTACTAGTCTACTCATCTTTTCTATGTATCTGCATAGCTTAACTTGTTTTTGCATGTGATATTTATTGGTTATTGTTATCATTACCACATTAATGTTTGTCACTATTGCTTTGTTATGTTATTCTAACTATAAATTGTAGAATTCCTTTAGTACCCTCTGTACTTTTTTATGTACAACTGCATACAAGAAATTAAATTATATTGACATTTATTAGTTTCATATTAACTCTGTATCATTTGTTTGCTATTTTTAATTCTGAATTGTAGTAACATAATTGATAAGAAGTTTGCAGCTTCAATTTAGTTGACAAAAATTTCTTTGATTTCACAAAACAACTCGTCATCTTTCTCATTGTGAGCTGTAGCTTTAACATGATACTGACCCTAGAAATATTTTTAGTATTTTTATGCTGTGAATGATTGCGTTGTATTCACTTACAGTCCAAAGTAGCTTTGGTATTTTAGCAATATAATGTATATGATATATTCCTGGTTGTATTGGACAGTGCTTTTTAGCTAAGTCGTAAAAGAAGTCACATAAGTTCAATTTCACATCAATAAATGTAATATTGATATAATTCTTGAAAGCATGAGCCAGTAAGAAATGCAGTTCACCCCATGTTAAGGTTTCCTCTATTGATGGATTTATGTTTATTGACACACTTTTTGTTACTTACTTATGTGTACCTGTGCTTGCCAATAGAATTCTTCACCTCGTGTCAGTGGATTTGGAGTTAATGATTCATTAGTGAGTTTACCAAATTTGGTAGTAACAGCTTAAAATTGATAAAATAATTAATAGTGTAGTACTCGACTTACGACAATCTGTGAATCCTTTATTACCAGTAGGTCCTTGTTGTTGATAGCATATATAATTGAAACAAGTATATTATCCATTAGTATAGTAGTCAGTATCTTACCATTGTAGTAATTGTTAGTAGATCCAGTCAATGTAGATACTACTAGTACAACTGATAGAAGTAACAGTATATACTCTACTAGTCTACCCATCTTCTCTTCGACGTGATTTATGATTTTTGTAGCTACACTTATTAATATATGCTAGGTACATCATAACTTGTTTAACTTTTTGTATTAATTAAAAATTTGATTTTATTTTCATACTTTCAGTTTTTGACAATTTATACTAAACTATTATACCTCCGATATATTTATTTCCTTTTCTTAAAACTAATATTTTTACTATACAGGTTGCTTGTGTAAACCAGCCTATCAAAAACATAAACGTCAACACGTTTACATGTTATGTTTTTGTTACCGCTACGTGTAACTTGTTGGCTTACATGTATTTTCCCTATGCTACTTATAGTGTCAATGTTATACTATATAAATAGTGTTTTTGAGGGAATTGTAATATTTCCTAAAATCTACTAAATTTCCAATTTGCAGATTTTAATTTCACAAATTCTACCACGTGCCATGTGGGTATCATATTAGATTGATTTTTGCGAATTAGGAAAGAATCTGTAAAATCTGCAAAATTTACAACCCTCAAAAAATACTACTTATAAAGTACCCAATCAAATTTGACAATTATTGTAGTACATGTACATATACATTCATTATAGTGGTTATGACACATGCAGTCTAATTAATGTTTGATTTGTGTTTTGCTCTATACAGTACATGTTGATGATTACCAGTTGCATTGACAGTATATTCTCATTGTAGGTTGAGGAGGAAGAGATGTTAGTGGCTGAGCTCAAAAAGATTGAGTTGAGGAAGAAGGAGAGAGAAAAGAAGCAGCAAGACCTACAGAAGCTAATCACTGCAGCAGAACAGAATGTTGAAAGGTAAAGATTTAAAGTCATTTTATTTAATTGAATATTGAATTTTTTGTGTAAATTCTCTAGTTTATACAATGTAACTCAATACTGCATGCCACTTACATGTATACTGCCATTATTGTGTAGGGGCATTTTATTCTGACCTTGTATACATTATGAATCATAAACAATTTACATACACGTACATGTACATGTGTATGATGTAGTACATGATAGCTGGTGTCATAAATGATAACCTTAAGGCTTATTTTAGTACCCAAGGGCTATAAATTTTACAAATTTGCCTAAAAGTCTGTTTTGAGGATTTAATTTTTGTGAATTTATGCCGTCTGCCATCTAGTACCATAATAATTTGATTGTCGCCGAGTAATTTTTGCAAATCTTTAAAAATTGCAAAATTTACAACCCTCAAAAAATTTTGCACTATACGGTATTTTACCTCAAAGGCTATAGCTATTGTGCTATGTATATTATAGCTGTGATGAACTATTGTGTTATCATTATCCTGTATTCATTATTGTCTATAGTCGAAAGACTCAGAAGAGATCAAACCCAAAGAAGACCAAGTCAGGAGGTGGAGGGATGGGCAGTAGCGTATCTACTCCTAAACTGCCTTCTGAAGCAGCTCTCGTGTTTAAAACGTACGATAAATCAAGTGGTGCCTCCTTGAGGAGCAGTAAAATAAAGTTTCCTCTTACTTTGGGACAGAAGAAGACGAAAACTATTGAGCAAGTGCTAGAAGAACTATCAGTTGGTTAGTGAATGAATTAATAATATGCAGTGTATAAATTTACATACTGTTGGGCTTATTGATTTAATGATAAGTGTTGTTGGTAGTAATTTGTCACTACTGTCTTGAAAGACCCACATAGAATCAGTGTAGCCAGTTGGGTTTTTTAATACCAGGGCTTTGGCATGCAAAATACACCAAAAATGTCACAATGATATTTTGTGATGAGTGTGGCTAAATTAAACTGACTAAAATGGTTGTAAAGGATTCACTGTTAGATCTTAATGCTATTACTAGATAATCAAGATGTCTTTTTTTCTTGTACAGCAATGCCCTTTAGTCCATGGTGACAGTTAATAAATGAATTTTAATATTTAATAAAATATTTAATAAATTAATTTGACCTGAAATTTCTGATACTCGAAAAAGCCACTGCAAATTCTATGTACATGTACATTGTATTATGTACTTTTGTATTATTCGTTTATCACTTTCTTTCATTTAGAATTACGTCCAATGCCAACTGAGCAAGTATGTCTACAATTCAATGAATTAAGGTACACGAGGGATTTATTCAATGTTAATTAGTTTCATTGCTATTATTGTGATTTTATTTAGGAACGATATTTTGCTGTTATTGGAGCTAAAAGCTGCATCAGATGTGTGTGACTTTGAATTACAATCACTTAAGTAAGGGACATGAAATATGTGCATGTCTGTGTGTATGCATAGTTTGCTAATTAAAATTGTAAAAATAAATTTTGTCAAATTTTTAGGGGGTCTTGCCATTAGTTATCAATGGAATTGTAATTTAAATTAGTACAAAACTTTGCAAGGAGAGATTTCTCATTTACATGTAGTTGCTCAAAAATGGGGCCAAAGTCACTGTACTAAGTAGTACAAGGACTTTGACTATATTTCACCAAAAATGACTAGGAGAGAATTTTCCATTTTTATAATTTTTCTGATGCATATACATGTTCTCATGTTGCATAAAAATGTTAATCAAAATTGGATTTTTATGATTTTAATGTTGCTTCTAATGCCATATACAATGTACTTATGCTACAATTGTAGTGCTTGTCAGCTCATGAAGTAATTAACCCTCTCTTTGTTCTTCAGACACAGAGATGAAGCATTACCTTTTGAGAGACAACTAAAGACTCCTTCAGGTACACAATGATATATATATCAGTGACATTATATTGTTATTATTTATTATAGTCGACAGTGGCACACCATCTCAAAAGAAAGTTAGTTGTTAGTTGTTTTAATAGTTCATGTAATTATTTATTTTTAAAAACTTTGAGCCCAAGTTTTTTTCCAAAAATTGGCTCCAAAAGCACCCCCAATTTTTATTCCATTTTTTGATACATACTGATGTATTTATGCTGTGTAGAAAGTTTGATCAGATTCCGACTTTAATTTTTTGAGTTATGACCATTTTCAAAAATTCCAAATTTCTGAAAAGTACCCAAGGCTATAGCCCATGGTTTTTTCCAAAAATCGGCTCCGAAATCACCCCCAAATTTTATTACATTTTCTGATACATATTGATGTACTTATGCTGTGTAGAAAGTTTGATCAGATTCCAACTTCAATTTTTTGAGTTATGACCATTTTTAAAAATTCCAAATTTCTGAATAATATCCAAGGCTATAGCCCATGGTTTTTCCGAAAAATTGGCTCTGAAATTACCCCCAAATTTTATTACATTTTCTGATATGTATTGATGTACTTATGCTACATAGAAAGTTTGAGCAGATTCCGACTTCAATTTTTTGAGTTATGACCATTTTTTAAAATTGGCCAATTTCTGAAAAATACCCAAGGCTTATAGCCCATGGTTTTTCCAAAAATTGGCTCCAAAATAACCCTCAATTTTTATTACATTTTTTGATACACATTAATGTACTTATGCTGTGTAGAAAGTTTGAGCTAATTCCGACTTCAATTATTTGCCATTTTTTAAAAACTCTAAATACCCAAGGCTATTATATAGCCCATGGTTTTTCCCAAAAATTGGCTCCAAAATTATCCTTAATTTTTATTACAGTTTCGGATGCATATATGTGCGTAGAATGTTTGACCAGATTATGGCTCCCAATTTATTAAGCTATGGCCATTTTTTTAATGAGCTGATTTCTAAAAAAATCCCATGGTTTTTCCCATAAATCAGCTCTGAAATCACCCTCAACTTTTATTACATTTGATACATATCGATGTGCTTATGCTGTGTAGAAAGTTTGAGCAGATTCTAATTTAAAATTAAATTTGTCAAGTTATGGAAATAGGCCGGTTTCAAATACCATAGTTTATATTAGCCCAGCATTTTTTTCTCAAAAGTTGGCTCCAAAATCAGTCCCAATTTTTATTACATTTTTGATACATATTGATGTTTGTTGTTTTAGTATTAGTGTTTTAGTGAATGGATTGTTGTCATTATTCATTATAATAGTTTGTAATAGTGGAGCACTTAAATTTCTTGCCATTAGTTTTAGTAGTAATAGTAGTGTCAAAATATTTATCAGAAACACTAAATTGTATGTATTGTATTTTTGTTTTGGTATTCATTCTTTTTTCTTTTCTATGTATTTTTCATTCATGCATGCACAAATTCCTGTCTGATTTCAAATCCTCAGTCAAGTTTACAGTTCATGGAGGTTGTTAGTCAAGCTGCTCAAGGGGTAGGCATATTATTTATGTTATTTCTCAAAATGAAATAATTTCTTTGTAGCGAAAGAGAAGAACAACAGTACTTGAGTCTGCTCTTAAGAAAAGAAAAGTGTGACTTTCTCATTTTTTAATTCTAGCATAGTAAAAATGTAAATGATTGCAGGTGACTAGAAATTGCATGATTATAATAATTGGTATTGTTTTTGTGATTATTTTTAAGGTTACTTGCTGATGCAGCGCTAGCTTTTTAATAGTCATTCTGTTGTATGATTGCTATTTACTTCAGTTCCTAATAATTTAATAAATGGAATAATTTTATAATAATCTAATAATTTAATAAATGTCTGTGAATGGTTCACAGACATGTTTATCTAATTCCATTGCCATTCATGTGCAAACCATTGTAGGAAGGTGTTAATTCATTTGGCATCATGGTGTGCCATAAGCTTTAATTGGCCTCGCCCAGCTTTGCGTAGGCGAGGACTAGGTACTCAGTTTGTCTGTCTGTCATTCATTCATTCTGTGTGCTATCTTTTGTCTTTGAGAATGTATATCTTTACAATCGCGTGCTCTAAATCTGTGAGAGTTTCTCTTCTGTTAGTAAAAGTCTTGCTTTACTGCCTCTAGATATTTAGAGAGCAGCTCTAGGTAGTACAAGCTTTTTAACTCATGAGAAAATGCCCAGCAATAGCGGTAGTACTCTGGAGGTAAATGAGACTCTCTCCCAGTAGATCAAGACTGTTTATACATTTAATATGTATAGAACTCTTTAAATCTTTCTTGTTGGTGAGTTATAGCTACTCGAATTTCATCCCGAGTGAAGTGCTGTAGCAGCATTTCGCTAGTATTAGGATCCCAAACTCTGTTAAGTTACTCAATCTATCTATAGGCAACAATATTTGTGCCATTATAACATTATGCTAGTCTTTAGAAGAAGAGAAAAGCCTGAAGCTTGCTTCTCACATGGTCTTGCTGCACCTAGCTAGGTGCTTCACAATTAATATTTAACAATTAATATTTAATAATGTAATGCCACACCTCCAAGCAGCGAGTAGGTGAAAATCCATGATGCTATTTTTTCAGTGTCACTTAGTTTGATAAATTTATAGAGCCTGACACCTCCCAAACAACTATAGTTCATTCATTCTGTGTGCTGTTTTTTGTTTTTAGGATGTGTATCTTCAGAACAGTGCTCTCTAGATCGGTGGTGAGACCTTTTTCTTCACTTGGTTAGAGAGCAGTGCTACATACAAGAAGCTCTCAAACTCGTGAGAAAATGCCAAGCAATAATGACATTACTGTAGAGGTAAGCAAGACTTTTTCAAATAGATTGAAACTATTCCTTCATATAATGTGTAGGATCCATAAAATTGCACTTCTTGTCAAGTTACAACATAAAAGGTCTATGGTTTTAACAGCTTCAATCTGAACTACAATGACTTAAATTTATTATTATTATTGTTGTTGTTGTTATTATCATCATCATCACCATTATTATTATTATTATTATTATTATTTATTATCATTATTCATTCCCCCAGCCCCACATCAGATCTAGTAAGCTCAAGACACAGACACTCATTGTTTGTGTCATTTTAAGAACATTATTATAATTATAATTATTGCTTATACTACAAGTTTTGTAAATATTCTTGATATTACATGTATTTCTCCATGGAGAAGAAAGGCACACCTCCATGCTCCTCCTTCATATTATCATTTACTGAGCTTTATTCCTCGAGTTTTCAGTAAGGCTTTCCAATTATGATATTATTATTATGAATTATTTCAGGAAATAAAGATAACTGAAGTTTTTGCCTGGTCAGGCTACCAATATTATTATTATAATAAGTCTGCCCAGTGAGTTAGTCTTTATTAGTAACTTGACCATTTTTGACATTGTGTTTATAGGATATTTTACTGAGCCTCAATTTCTCGCTGGTTCAGTGTTCATCTTTTTCTTGTCTCCTTTTCAGTAAGGCTTCCTCACAATATGATTAGGAATCATTATTTTTGTAATCAGACAGTAATCAAACAATTCAAGTTACCTGCCACTACAGCCTCAGTGCACAGTTAGTTTGGTCTTCATCAGGAAATATATCATGATCAGCATAGAGGCCTGGCGTGCATCTATAGGATCATTCAAGAGCAACAGGTATGGGGTTTCTTTGAAAGGAATAATACAGGTGAAACACAATACCATAAATAAAATTAATCTTTTAATTGTGATGGTTTTTGTATTTCCCTGTATTATTATTATTCTGTGTTTACTTGGGCTTCTAATGAATGCATTCCATGTAAAACACTTTGCCCTGTCTAATTGTAGGCATGACTTCAAGTTTTGTTGTGTTTTGTTTATGCTGCTTTGTTTTTTTCCTTTTTTAAATCTCATTCTCCTTTGTGGAGATATAGAGACAAACCCAGGGCCAACTAAAAGTTGCCCAAAGTGTCTTATGTTAGTGCATATTCGGAAAATAGTTTGTAGCCATTGTGGATATATTTTTGCTAAGGGCAAGGGTTCTTGTGCTTCCATTAACAGTGCTAAAACAGTGACAGAGAAGACAACTGTGCATGTAGAACAAAAAAATATCGAAAAAAGGAAACAAAATAAAGAAAGAAATGCTGCAAGAAGAGCACTGTTGACTACCGAAGAAAAACAACTTTATCGAGAAGCGGATAGATTAGCAAAATTACAGAAAAAAAATGAAGAAACAGCTGAACAGGCATTAGAAAGACAAACCAGGAATCTAAGATGCAAAACAAATAAAAAAGCTCTTGAAACAGAAGAGCAAGCATTAAAAAGAAAAAGCTTAAATTTAAAAAGCCAAAAAAAGAGAGTTGCTTTTGAGAGTGAAGAAGCTTCTGTTGAGAGAAAGGAGAAAAATAAAAATTCCGCTTCTAAACGTCGAAAATTAGAGACCAACGAACAAACAGCAACAC
>NW_003547216.1:21639-23976 GCF_000090795.2 Amphimedon queenslandica | reverse complement strand
CACTCATTAGATGTCACACCAACTAAGTTTGTCCCATCTTAGAAAATGTCTCTGTTGCTTGGGACTCTCTTCACCCTCTGTAGCATCCTCTCCCGAGTCAGTCCAACACGTCACCCATTGCTTAGCCTTCACATCTTAGTCTTCACCTTACATGTCTTTCTATCTCAGTTTAACATTCATTCCTTCGGTCACCACTGAAAGTAATCTAAGATAGTGTTATATTAAAGTTTAAAAAAACCTCAATTTTTGTCAATCTTTTCCCCTAATCCTTGCTCCTCCCTTCACCAATTCTCTCAGCTCCAACAATAAAGGCAACCTCTCACTTATTTTTTGTAAATCTTCCTCTCTCCTCCACCCTTTCTTGCCTTCTGTTATCAAACTTGGGAACTCTGTCCCTTCTTCAATCAAATTCTCTTCCTTTCTCTCCCGTATCAAACTGTATATCCACTGTAATTTATAACGTCATTTGGTATTTTATTTTTATATGTTGTTCTCTAATAGGAATTGTGTTATGTTTCTCGTTTTTAAATAACATAATGAAAGAAACTAACTATTTATGATCTTTATAAAACTAGCAGTGACAGCTTTTATACCCTCTCTAGTTCCTCTCCAAAGTTCTAGTATTTAAGACAGAATCATAAAAAAATAATTAATGAAAATGTCACCATTTTCATTCTCATTGCCATTCACACCTCTAATACTAGCAACAGTGAAGCTTAATTAGTGACAAAAGTAATCAATGAAGCTACAACCATTTATCGTGTAATTGTATTACTATTAAAGGCGCCTATAGCAACTCTAGTTCCTCTCACAGTTCTACTAATTATAGTACAATTAGTAACAGAGTCATCTATAAATAATCATTGAAAATGTAACCATTTCTAATAACGTTGTACTATTGACAGCTGTTATAACTCCCTAATTCCACTCGTAGTACTAGTTAGAGCCAAATAAAACAGCTCCATTTCATACTTATCCTGTGATTATTATTCCGTAAGTATTCAGAACACGTGTTGCACTTAACTACTAAAAGTGGCATCTGCCTGCATCATTGCGGAGGTATTGTCCAGGTAAAACTCAATGATAACTGTAGTCTGGCTGCTGTTATGGCACCTTGGCACAATTCTACACAACCAGAAGTTGAAAGGAAGTGATATTAACAAAAAATGGAGATATCAGAGAAAAAATACGAAGCAAGCATGGATCCCTATGAAAACCTGATGGCTAGGTTGATAATTAGCTTGTGTTCCCCAGTCAAATATGGGTGCATAATATAGCTATTTAATAGAAACCCCAGGGCCATATACTATGAAGATGAAGGCATACAAGAGTTTAAATGAATATAACTTCTACATAAAATAGATAGTAACTGACAATTGTATGTGTATGAATATTTTATTGGCATTGCTATATTTGATGGGTTCAGACTGTTTTCTGTTCTCCTTTCCCTGTAATCCTGATGCGTGTCTTTAAAGAAAAGGTTTGTCTGTCACAAAAGACTACTAAATTTCTTAAAACATGGACAGCTGTCAGAAGATGGCACTATTTTAACATGGCACTGCACAAGTATGGTTGGGTAAACTGGCATTTTATATAAATCATAATGATTTACTCACATTACATATTCGTAATAAATGTGGTGAACTATGTTCTCATGTTGCTGGAATACTGTTCAAAGTGGAGGCTTGTATCCACTTGGGAATTCTGCAAAGACATGCACCTCATTACCATGTTTATGTAATGGAATCTATCTTTTATTACATTGGTATGTGTTTGGCTTTAGATGTACTTTTGCATCTAATTATATCTTCAGACAATTATAAGGCCTGGCATTGAAATTAATTTTGTAAAATCTAGCAAGTGATTTAGAAAAGAAGGGAGCAGTGTCTCAGCAACAGAGAAATACTTTAGATTGTAACACAAAAATTACTGAAACAGCATTGCTGCAGAAGCTACACAAAGTGTGCCACAATACTGCTGTGTTTATAGTCAAGGCAGGCTTCCCTTGTCAGCAATTGTCAATAAAGGTATCTATATTGTTGATGATATAGCAATAAGTACCTTTATTGAAATAAGTATTGAATAGACGATTGTGACACAACCTTATGTGATGAAGAATCTAGTACAATGGTGCAGTTGGCTGCTTTGTGCTTGACAATAATCATTGACATTCTTTGCTATAAGAGATGATGTGCAGTTACTGAAATACAGTGATGACACAACTGCATGTAATTTTAGTCCCTTTCTATGACCCTATTGTATTTTTTGATTTTAAATGCATATTATTTCATTCCGCATTGATATGGGTGATTTGGATCCAGACCTACCACAAGTTTT
>NW_003547216.1:18134-21276 GCF_000090795.2 Amphimedon queenslandica | reverse complement strand
AAGAAAAAAACTTGCCGAAGCAACAACAGAACAAGCCAAGTCGGAAATGTGGATGAATTATAGAAAAAAAAAATACTGCGTCACACATGCATAGTACCTTAAGGAGACAATTATTAGCGTGTAATTATTTTAGTGATTTTCATGAAACTGACATTTGGCTGGTACTTTATTTAGCGTTTTTGATTATTTGGTATTAATAACTTTCAGGCTAGATGAATTAATAGGGCGAGCCTAAGCAGCTATAGATTATGTGCTGTGATCTACATGTCTGAGCAAGCAAAGCAATTGCACAAGTCTAAATACTCTGATACAGTATATCTTGTTGCATTAATCTTGCTTAAATTGCATCATCACTGACTCTGCAGCCACATGTCTCGCTTACTGTTAGAAGCAGTCACAGAACAAAGATTGTCATCTGCTTTGTTAACCTAGGCTAACTGCTAGAGAAGTCTATGGACAGCAGTTTAGTACTATCTTGCTGACCGTTTGCTGCAAGTAAGCTTAGACTTGCTGATGGCCGCCATTTTATAAATTGTGACCACACCCACTTTCAATTAAGAAACTAAAATTAGCACGGACTTAAGTTACTGATTTTTTTAAAATCGCTAAAATTTGCTAAGTTAAATACCCGCAAACAATTGTCTCCTTAAGATATCTTACGGCATACAGGGAAACTATACCCAACTTCAATCGTCAAGTCAATAATGCTGTAAATCCTAAACTTCAAGCTTTAAAATGGGGAAGAGATCTTAAAGTAGCAAGGCAACACTATACCACTCTATACACTATACCTCAAAGGAACATATTAAATTTCCTGTGACAAATGTAGACCTTACCAGAGATCCAGCATATCCATATTTAGGAACAACACCAGATGGAATGGCTACGGGTGACTTTTGTGGGCTGCATATTTTTGAAATAAAAAGTCTTTTTACTGCAAGAGATGACCACCCTACATCAGACACTAAGTCTCAGTATTTCTTAAGGGGGTTCTGTTGCACTGAATTATTATCATGCTTATTACCCTGAGATACAATGTCAACTTGTGTTACGTCACCAAGTGAAATGACTTTATTGTTTGGACTACGAGATGTTTGCGTACTGAGACTGTTAGTTCTGACAAGTCAAAGCAGGGAAAGATGGTGACTGAGTGTAAGGATTTTTTCAAAGCTTAGTGATTCCAGTGCTACTAATGCACAGTTTACATGATAACAAGGAGCCATTGACAAATGAAAAACTCTACTCTGAAATGTTAAAGAAGTGCTAATGATAGCATGTGAGGAAAAAGGAAAAGACAGTTTGTTTTGCGATAGCTGTGAGTCATTACAGTAATTTCTCTAAAAATAAAAATGTTTTGTTTGGAAAAAACATTATTACTACTTTTATTGTGTATTATTACTTTATTATGTATTATTACTTTTATTGTTAAATTAATGTTATTCTAACTAAGAATTAATGCAAATCAATAATCAGAACATAAATTGTTTGAAAAAACAGTGTTAAGTAGGATTTCCAACAACCAACGAAAATATGAAATGAAAATCCTACTCATGATGCAAATTCTACTCTACATTGTACTTTCAATGTTATTATGTAAGAATTACAGATCACCTTGCAATGTAAAGTAGAATTTGCATCACAAGTAGGATTTTCATTTCGTATTTTTGTTGGTCGTTCGGAATCCTACTTAACTTTGTTTTTTTTAATATTTATGTTCTTAGTTGTGTTGATTTTTTTAGAATAATATTCATATTTCTTTAGTTGCCATGTGATGCTTGTTGATTTTACACAAACAATAATTTTCTTTATTATTATCATTGTTATGACTTTACATCATTAATGAGAGACAGCATTCAATAGACATGCTAAAGGAATATCAACTATCCTGATGACAAGTGAAATTAATACTAGTCTTGACATAAGTCGTGGTTCAAGAAGCTGTAAGCTGAGTGTCCATCTTCCCTGCAATGTTGCAACTATTCCTGTTTTTTCAGGATGTTGTCTATGGGATGCAGTTTGTGTCAAAACTGGCATAATTACTTCAAAAGTTATTGTAATGCATTATATAATATATAATGCATTATATAATATATAATGCATTATATAACTGTAAGGCATAAATAAAATTAATAGGCAGGGCTATGGGCGTGGCAAATTTAAAAATGGATGAACAGTTATTTGCAACTGCCTGTGCCTGTGGAGTTGTTGCTGGCATTATTGCAGCTTACGCAGCTAAAGAAGATATGTAAGATGAAATTTTTTCATTCATTTAATGCTACACCTAGTTCTAGGTATTTGAGTGCTCAAGAGGAAGAAAGTGAAGTAGAGGAGGAGGAAGACAATGAACAAGAATCTGTGAGCCGAACTGGACGTCCTTCGTTGTCAATTGACATTTATGAAGTAGTTTTTGAGAGCTCTGGGTTTCTTTTGGACTGACAGTCCTTATTCTTGGCATTAGTCCATCCACTCTTTACAGAAAAGTTCGATTGTCTGGACTAAGTTTTGATATTTATACGCAACTTAATGATGTTGAATTAGATAATACTATTTCCTGTATTAAGGCTGATCACCCAGATGCTGGAGAAGTAATGATAAATGGTCATTTGCGGTCAAAAGGCATATGTATACCTCGTAGTTAAATTCGTGTATCAGTCCACAGGCTTGATCCCTTTGTTCGTGACAGATTAAAACCAGCGATTAGGCGATGTTCATATCATGTTCCTGGTCCAAACTATGTCTGGCATACTGATGGTATCAAAAGCTGATTAAATGGCGAATTGTGATTCATGGTGGTATTAATGGCTACTCCAGGGTTGTAGTTCTTCTGAAACCTTCGACTGCACATACGATGCTCTCTTGCTTTGAAAATGGTGTTTTTGAATATGGATTGCCTAGCCACATATGATCAGACCTAGGAGGGGAAAATGTGGAAGTCTGGAGGTACATGGTGAGGGAGCATAACAACAATGCATCCTGTGTGATAGTAGGTTCATCAACTCAAGACGAACGCATTGAAAGATGTGTATTGAGACCATATGGCAATCATTTCAGGCATCTCAAAGAAATTAGATTCCTTAATCCCTTGAATGAAGTAGATATCTTCTGTTTACATACCTATGATTTGCCCAGAATCGATAAATGT
>NW_003547216.1:16809-18073 GCF_000090795.2 Amphimedon queenslandica | reverse complement strand
CTTTACTCATAGAACTGATAATGATGTGTATCATTAATCCTCCAATTCATTTTCTCACTGATTTTATTGTTCATTTTTGAATCATTAATTTCATTAATGTGTCCTTTAGAGTGCAATCACTTATCATAGCAGGCATTAATCATGTTTGTAATGTGTGTTTGGGCAGAGCTGAGTTTTTGCCAGCTAAAACTCATGGTTCTCAAAATCCAAATTGACCAATTTAATCAAAGAAAGCTTTATAGTATTATGCAGCTAGTGTTTCTGTGAGAAACCAGAATTCTTAACTGGTAGAAAAAGGATATTATTGCTGCTCCCATTACTTTGACGTATGGCATAGGTGCAGGTTATATTGTTTAAAAAATCATCAAAAGTTTCTATAATTAATGCAATACAGAGTTAAAAGTACCATTTCCAAGCCCTTAAATGCCCATATTGGCTGGGTATCTTCCAGGCTAACATGTAATGTTTAAGCAAAAATGAAACCTAATTGCAATAGACTTGAAACTGAGTTGGTCAATTTGCCTTCACCCTGGGCTTTCAAGGCCAGTAAAAGCATAACTAAACTTACTTAGCTTGGAAGGCCAAAATAAGTTAGGTGAAATACACTAATGTCATGTAAACTTGTAATTTAGTTTCAGTTTTGCTTAAAATTAACTGCTAGCCATAAAAGGTGGTTTATGGTGAAATTGCCCGAGTTTTAGCCTAAAATATAAAGCCACACCTCACATTAGTGGGAGTTAAGGGCTTTGTTTGGCATTGGTCTTCAATTTTTTTAGCCTCATTCAATATTTATTTGGCTTATCAGCTCTACAAAAAGGCATAAAAGGCCGGTAAGCCAAAATAAAATTGAAAAAGGCTAAAAAAAACTAAAAGACCAAAAGCCTTCACTAATTGGTGAGAGCTTTGGTCTTTTAATTTTCTTAAGCCTAACACTACAGTCTGCACCTACTTTATGATGCCTGCAAATGTGCAGTGGCAACAATAATTACTTTTAAAAAATACATGTACTTTAAAATAGGTAATTTTAATTACTTTTTAAAATAGGATATCAATTAAGTGACTCAAGGAAATTTTGACAAAACAAAACAGATTAATAAAATGATACGATAAAAGTAAAAGAGGAAACATTACATATTAATACAGGAAAAACCAAGTAATGAACCAATTATGATGAAGTGCCAACGGCATAAGGCACGCATTGTTATCTGTGGATCTCATAGTAATGTCTTCATTAACTGGAATAGTAGGAGCACCAGTAATCAAG
>NW_003547216.1:12001-14825 GCF_000090795.2 Amphimedon queenslandica | reverse complement strand
CTTAGTACATTTGTTCCTTTTATGAGGCTTGGAATAACCACTGATTATCTAGCGAAGGAAATGACACTCTGTTCCAATTCTTCTTCTCTGAATCATTCATTTCTAATGAACCTCCCCTAATTCCATCTCATCAAGTTTCATCTATATTACCAGCTGCAGGTAAACATGTTATAGTACCCCGTTCTCACGTCAATCATCAAATGCAAGTTTTCACCCTCTATCATCTCCTACTTACTGTACTTTGATAATGATTTATATGTTTCTAATATGACTTTTTTGGTGAATATTTCTAAGTATGTGTTTTTTCCTCACAAAACGATGGGCAATAACATTCATTTCATTTGGGAGCCCCTGGTTTCAGGCCTTCTTTACTCATAGAACTCATAATGATGTGTATCATTTATCCTATAATTCATTTTCTCACTGATTGAATTGTTCATTTTTGAATCATTAATTTGATTAATGTGTCTTTTAGAGTGCAATCACTTATCATAGCAGGCATTAATCATGCTTGTAATGTGTGTTGGGGCAGAGCTGAGTTTTTACCAGTTAAAACTCATGGTTCTCAAAATCCACATTGACCAATTTAATCGAAGAAAGCTTTATAGTATTTTGCAGCTAGTGTTTTTGTGAAAAATGAGAATTCTTAACTTGTAGAAAAAGGATACTATTGCTGCTCCCATTACTTCGATGTATGGCACAGGTGCAAGTTATATTGTTTAAAAAGTCATCAAAAGTTTTTAAAATGATTGTAATACAAGCACCATTTTCAAGCCCTTAAATGCCCACATGTCTGGGTACCTTCCAGGCTAAAACTTGGGTTTTCTACATCATAAATCACTAATTTCACCATGAACCACCTTGTATAGTTAACACCTAATGTTTAAGCAAAAATGAAACCTAATTGCAATAGACTTGAAACTGAATTGGGCAACTTGCCTTTACCCTGGGGTTTCAAGGCCAGGAAAAGAATACAGTCAAACCTCCAAAAGCGGACAGTCCGACAGCAGACACACTCTCTGGAACGGACAAAGCTGTAGTGACCGATTAAAATAGCCCATCTTACTGTACATTAGCAGCTTCCCAGAAGCAACCACTTCTAAACTCTGGACAGCAGACAGTTCTACAAGCACAAAATAGGTTCTTAACATGTGATTTTACCTCTGTAAACGGACATATCCGGAAATAAGAAAGCCACTTTTGTAAATCATTACAATTATTTATAACATTAATTTTGGCACAGTTATTTTAGTTATTTTCACAGTTATTTTGATACTGATTAGACTAGTTATAGCAGCTTTTAAGCTAAACCTGATCTCTGTAAAAAGCTTACTGCGTTCTTCAATTTCTCTACATATGCCTTTGGTACATAAACTTGGTACGTACATGGTATACAAAGATGCTCTGCCAAATCCATTTGTGATAGATGAAGAGTTTCACATTTGGAAATTAAAGTGGCTTCCAGTTGTAATGTGAGACCGACCAACAACACTTCATGAAATTCTAAAGCAGTGCTCACAACAAAAGGATATAGGAGAGGGCAATATTAAAGGAAACAAGGCACAATTTAAGGCAGAGACAGAAAAGGCCAGACTTAACTTTTACACAAAGCCTGTAACTTAAAAAAAATCATGTACCATACTTATGCATTACAATATTATGTGAAAAATTAAGTCATACCACATGATTATGCATCGGTACTAATCCAACATCATTGCTAGCAAAGAAGTGTGGCTGTTGCTGCAAACTGTGCTAATAATTCCCTTGTAGGACCACCAACATCCATTTCACGCTCATCAGGAAAATTAACGACACGCAAGATTGAATCCAATGCCAGGGGCTTTAACTGAGATGGCAGCTGAAAAAATTTGATTTTTTCTAATAGTAGGAGAGGATAAAGATCTAGTACCCAAAATGTCCACCGATTCTTGATGCTCTTGCAGTAAAACATTAGTAAAATATTTGTCTATCAGTACGATAGGAGCTCTGAGTGGCAGAGATGGAAAAGGCCAGATTTAACTACTACACAAAGCCTGAAACTCAAAATAACATTATTTATGTACCATACCCATGCACCCTCATGTCTAACAATGAAATCAAAGCATTTCAAAATGATAATTATATAGGCGGTAGCCTATAAGTAGGATTGAGGTTGGTTTTTTAAGATGGTGGCTGTTTTAATGATTTTCAAACACTTATAACTCATTTATCTTACATTGTAAGCCTTTAAATGGCTTAGATGAGCTCTCTTTCACTGAGCAATTCTCCTGGTACCTTTAAAGTGGACTGTATTATAGCGGGAGCAATTCTGTAGAATAGGCCCAAATTCAAATTTCTGCAAAATTTTTCAGACTTTTTCTTCGTCTTTCATCTTCTTTTATGCTCCCGTTAATC
Organism: Amphimedon queenslandica; assembly: GCF_000090795.2. Taxonomy (NCBI): domain Eukaryota; kingdom Metazoa; phylum Porifera; class Demospongiae; order Haplosclerida; family Niphatidae; genus Amphimedon; species Amphimedon queenslandica. Next base: position 12,431 of record NW_003547216.1, on the reverse strand, counting down.
TTTTAAGCCAGAGAAGAGCTCGAGTTGGCTTTTACATTATTCCTCTAGGCTTGCGTGAGGGACCACAAAGGTAGTTTCAAAAAGAAGTGAGGACAGGGAAGAAATGGCAGACAAAATCCAGCTGCAGACACCGCGTGGGTTTGTGGTTTGATGCCATTTTAATTTATGTGCACGTGATCAGCATAAATATAATTAACCTAACCACAGAATTATAACAGAATGGAATTTATTATTAAGAAAAAGAATGGAAACAAGTAAATAAAAAACATTAAAAATGGAAAAGTAGTTGGATTGAATTGAAAAAAAGTAAAGAAACATGAGGGTACTTCAACTGGTGCGGTAAAAAATCCTACACCACTGCATGAAGAATATAATCCGAAGCATTGCAATTATTCCACACAGACTGGCTGCTATGATAACACTTGAAGAC
>NW_003547216.1:5699-9372 GCF_000090795.2 Amphimedon queenslandica | reverse complement strand
AAAATAAATAAATCTTAAAAAATTAAAATCTTTTTTAATTTTAAAAGAAACAAGGAGTACATCTAGTTCTCAAGACTCCAGTAAATGAATTAGAGAAGATACGAATGGCTAAGAAAAGATGCCCAAGCCAAATGCTGATTCCAGTCCTCTCTAGATAACTCTCAGCACTTCCTTCCCAGTGCTGTTAACATTAGGCAAGAAATATTTATGCATATGTGCTTCAAGCTTTATCATAAAGAGTTTTCAGCACTGTAGGTCACATTGTTTGTAAAGAGATGTTTTATGAAGCCTGATAAAGTGGACATGCTTTCATTTTTAGCTAAAACCCTCTAAAATCATTGTGAAATCTTGTTGCTATGAGCTATAATGATTGATGTATTAAATGTTTTATCAATGATTAATTATTGATTATTATTGCTAAAAATAATAAATACAGTATATTAGTTTACAATATACCACACCGGTGAAGTGTATATGGCTTATAGACTAACCAAGCCCAAGGGCGAGGTTAGTATATATGTAATAGGTATTACACCCTACTGGAGGAATTATCTGATATATACACACGAAATGATATTCATAATTCCTGAGGGCATAGCCTGAAGGAATTATGAATATCATTGAGTGTGTATATCAGATAATTCAGGTAATGCCTGACTTATTCAACAGAAGTCATAGAGATCAAAGTTTGCTTTGATATTGCCATCCAACAATTACTCTTGCCTAGTAATGGTACTACTAAGATAGCTGAGGCAAAAGAATACGAAGATGAAGAGAGACCTTTCAAGAGATTTTAAAAAGTAACTAATGACGAGGAATTTTAAGAAATAGCTAAAGGCTATATACCAGAGAATACTAAGAAGAGCAATTCCTGCGCACGCCAGTATTCAAAAAAAAAAATTTCACCTACAGGTACTCTATTAGGACTCCCTGAATGAAACATAAAGCATAAATGAAAATAAATAAGAAAAAAGGTATCTTCAATGCTATGCCTAGTGCTTAGTCTGATAACCCTCTCTTGGTGAAGGAGCTCACTCAATGCAGAAACAGTAATCTTCTTGTTAGGTTAGAAACAAAGTGTACCTTAAAAATAATGTCATAATAACAGTGACTTGCCATTCTAGTGAAACATACCTAGCAATATCTCAGGATTAGCTTCAGCAGATGTATCAAAATCTAATGTCTTCCTACAACCTTTCCTCAAAAAGGTAAGCTCTGAGGGTGTTGAAAAGAGTATAGTGCATCAATGCACAATTCACAAACCCCCTCTTACTCAAGAACTTGATGTCATTATTGAAGCCATGTTCTAACTGAACTTGAGTTGTGACCAGCTGATGGAACGTGACGTCATTAAAAAGTGAGTGGATACTTCTGAGGGTTTTAGCGTAAGCCAATAAGAGGGACCTTTCAATGATTTACTTACACTATTTAGTTATTTCGTTAGACAATAACTACAACTTGATTAAAATGAAAGCACGTGTATGGACCCACGTTTTTTTCCCTGGCTTAAATACTGATGAGGACCCATCATTCCAAAGAGATCCAAACTGAAAATATGGTCATGTTTGTGGTACTGCGATTCGTAAAAGTGGTGACCTTTTCTGGTTCTTTCTCTCTGACAGCTACTCTAGGACACAATAGAGGGGGCATGAATCCATGGAGTGACTGCAACATGGCAGCTGTAACTAACCTGTTCTCCTCCACACTGTAGTAAAGGCTCATGACCATCTGCCAAAGTTTGTCTGAACTGAGTAAGACATTTATAAAAATTGTGCAAAAAATAATTAGGCAATAGATGTAAAAAAGACCTTTAAAATCTTCCTCTTCATTACACTGTCTTACAATAATGCAGAAAGTGTAAGGGCTGCTACATATCAGCATCAAAAGTTTCACAAAGCAAAAGGTTTGTCTTTAGACTTAGCATCTCTTGCTTCAGAGGGAGGAATGGCATTGTTTAAAGAGCATTGTTCTCTGCTAAATGTACTTATATCTAAATGGTTTAATGGTGAACATCCTGCTTTAAGTATAGTCTGATATCGCATTTTATTCTATAAATGAAACTTGATAGGAGATGAACCAAATCAGATGAACAGTCCCAGTCCCTCTGTAATTAGTCCAATATTAATAAGTAATAGTATATCATGCACGCATTCTTTGTGGAAGATGTACAATGTAGTACTTATTACTATTGTTATGCATACAGCTTTTTATCTATTGTGGTTTTCTTAATCATCACTTGTTATGTAACATGCAAAGAACAATAGGATCACCTATAGAACGTGAGAAACAATGAATTACTGGAACTCCAAATAAGCATCTAGTTGTCATAGTTCATCACAAATTGGAACAAAGTACTATATACATACAGTACAGTGGAACGGCAACAGGAAAGGTTGTATAGAATCAGTAAGATGATTAATTCTTATGCACTTATATTAGAAACATAATACTACTTTATAAGTTACGTACAGGAAATGAGAATGAAAAGGATTGTGGTAAATAATACTCATAATTTTATGCGTGTATATGATATTCCATAGGTGTGGAAGACAATGAAAGTGTAAGTCTTGCTAATACAAATGCTATATGCAAGTGTTACAAGCAAATAAAGACTTTATAATTCTTAACATTTTATAGGTAATATTGCAAAAATACAATGCTGCCACAACTATAGAAACGAGGAAGACCAAAAGAGCTGACAAAACCGTCATTGGCTTACCAAAAAAGAGAAAAAGAATAGGATCAGTTCCATTTACTTTTCAAAATGACACTGAAATAAGAAAGGTATAAATTATCTCCAAAACCTTTTGACTGTAATTTTTAGCTACACCGTTTCAGTTTGTTGACAAATTTTTGAAAGACGTCGTAAATGGCACCATTATCAATGAGAGTGAGGTTGAAACATGACCAGAAAAATTGCTATCGTCATGCCTTGATGAGAACGTTTGCATAGACAGTTGTATAAAATACTTTGGTCATGATGCTTGGGCAGTTGTTAGTTATTTAGTAGACATAATTGGCAAGAATCCTTCTTACTACAGTGGAAGATGTTCTATTGCTGATGACAAGCACCAATCCATTGCTTTTGACTGTTGCTTAGCTTGGTTCCATTTGACATGTCTCAATATGACAACACCACCTAAGGCCTGAGTGTAGATTTGTAGAGGCTGCCATGATATGTGACAATGACAACAAGAAAAGACTACTCTCTAATGGTGGGACGAATATTCGATTAATTTGAAGGATTCGAAGCTTGAATGCTATTCAAATAGATTTTAGCTACAGAAGCTTCTTTGCACTTATGTGCATACGCAGTTCTAGGCCACGCCCACTAATTATTTACACGTGCTCACTATCTAATGTGCTAATGCTTGCTTGTTATGGCAGAGAGTGTTAACAGCGCTACTACTACTACTACTACTACTGTTTCTGCCCCAGCCTCTACTGAGTCTACAGCTAGAAAAGGATCTGATCTTTGGAAATACTTTAAGAAAGTGAACGGAGAAGCCAAGGCCAAGTGTGACATTTGCCAGAATCTGTTGGCTTATAGAGGTGGAACGACAAATTTGAGAGATCACTTAGTTGCTAAACATCCCTTGTTTTACTCTCCAAGTAGCAACAACACTACAACCAAGACATCCACCACTACAAAGAAGACATAGGGTACTCTCTC
>NW_003547216.1:0-1049 GCF_000090795.2 Amphimedon queenslandica | reverse complement strand
ATTAATAACTTTATTTCATTACTAATTTTCTCCATCTTTCTAACTCTCTCTATCTTTCTCTCCTTTCCTTTCCTTAAATTAACCTGCTTTAAAAATTACTATTATTATTGTTGTTGTTATTGTTGTTGTTGTTGTTGTTAAAATAAAATAAAAAATTATTATTATTATTATTATTATTATAAAAAAAAAAGAATAATAATTAATAATAATAATAATAATAATAATAAAATAATTTATAATAAGTTAAATTTTAAATTTTTTTGAAATAAGTTAAAAATTAAGGATGGAAGGGTTAATAGGAGCATTGTCTTCAATTAACATTGGTCACAATTTGCTCCTAGTACCTCTCAGACAGAGGTCAGTTGCTCTCAGAAGTGCCATAGTCATTTTGACCAGAACCCAATGCACAACAACACTGTAGGGTCTTTCTCATTTAGAGGCCAGATGGTCGCCCAGTCGGTCCAAAAATGTTTTTGTCTCTGAACCCATTAGGCCCTCAACTGAAAAACAAAGTGGTGTAAAGCTGACATAATAATAAAATCATAATATTAATAATAATAATAATAATAATAATAATATTCCTTTCTCCCTCTCATAATAATAATAATAGTAATTATTATTATTATTATAAATAATAATAATAATAATAATAATAATAATACCACACCCAATCTCTCAGAAGTCCCTCTCATGTCTGGTTGATGACTTCACCTTCAATCACCTCCTCCTTACATCCTCCGACAATCGCTCCAAAGCCCTCCTCCTCTCCACCAGTATCCCTCATGCTGGTGGCTGGCTCATTTCATTCCCTCCTCCAACTTAGGGCTCCACTTCATTGATTTCACTTCAGTAGAACTGAAGTGGAATAAATGGAACTGAAGTGGAATCGATGGAAGTAAAAAAGATAATAATAACACTTGCACACATTAATGTTTACTAATAACAATTATTATTTTGTGTAAAAATTCTACAAGCTTATTACAGTCTTAGAAGTTTCTACAGGCTATCCAGAGCTTCACAAAGTTGCTAGAAGTAACACAGGGTCATAG
>NW_003547215.1:19956-24018 GCF_000090795.2 Amphimedon queenslandica | reverse complement strand
TATACCTGGTATCTGTAGTGTCCTTTCAATATACTCTATACAAATAAAAATATATTAATAAAAATCTTCATCATTCACTAACTATACCTTTTCTTCTTTTGATAATATTTAATAGTTTATCTTGTTCAAATATTGATCCTATACCATTAGTATAAGTAACATCAGTAATTGAGTAATAGATCAACTCACAAACCTTCTTTGTAATCAAGTAAAGTCCTCAGTTCTTGTTCCTCTCCATCAGCTAGTTTAATCTCCTCTGCAAGACATTCATTATTCATTACCTATAATCAGTACATAATATTAAACAAGGTCTCATACAGTTACAGTATCTTATACTTTGTATCTGATCCTTTTATCATAGACAGTGTAGTGGCCAACGGTTAGTCTAATTAAACTGAATTCCTTCATCAAGACAGTTAGGTTGTCTTGTGCTTCCAAGAGAAGAGCAGCTAGTAAATGATGTGGACCATAACAGATGATAATGATGGAGTTCCCACGATGAATGCTTCGTACAATAATCCTCTTGTTTAATTCTTTAAATGCTTCCTCTAAGAGATTACGTATGTCATCAAGTGAGTGCTCTTCTGGTTCCCATCCCAAAGTAAACTGAATTGTTTCACAAATGAGAAAATGCTCAAGTTGATTCTGACTAAGGAAATCCTTCAATGATCCACTAACTGTCTTGACTTCTTTCTCGTATTCTGATATCAGATGTTTTGCTCGATTGATTTTAAATCGTTTCACAATTGTTTTTATTATTGAAATGTTATTGATTCGACATTTCTTGACTGCAATATTTATAACAGCTTCAATGCTATCAGCATCAGACAGCTCAGCACTCAGTTCTGGGTACAATCGTTGAAGGAATGACTTCATTTCATCAACGGATGCTTTTGATTGAGATATCAATGGAACCAGCTCATCAATAAGAATAATAAAATTTCCTCTGATTTCATCAAACATAGACTGATGTGCTGCATTGAAAAAGAACTCACCAGATAATAATAAAATTTTAAAATTATTATTAACAATCAAATTTAGACTGAGAGTATACCTGAAGCTGATACTGGTGTGTTTGCAGTAGGTAAATGATTGACAATACTACTGGTAACTGGTCTAACTACAGCTTTATTTAGTGCAATTTTACCTGCATAAACATATATTATATCTTTAAAAGAACAAATTTTATATAGTAATGTTTTTGGAGACATCAGCTACACATACATGTACCATAGCTACATGTACTTTAAAATTAGACAGTTTTACATAGACATTTACCAAAAAGTTTAAGCCATAAACTGATCATAGCATTACGTTTTATATAGACCCCCTAGGCACTAAGACTATTTTCCATGAATATGATTACAATAATAATATTCATTCATAATATTTCATACCGTATAGAAGGAAATTGTGGAGGTAGACAAAATTTGGCAAATTTAGCATTTTGATAGCCATTTGCCAATATTAAAATCTGTCATTTTGAGCCATTATGGCCACAAATTCACCAAATTAAAACTCGCCAATTACCAAAATTTAGCAATTTCCCAAATTTTAGTCCCCCTAAATTTTCCTGCTATACGGTATACAGTATCCACCCACAATTTAAGATCAAAGGCGGTGACACCACCTCACTATTTTGTGAGCACTATAAGGTGCTACAGGCTTACAAGCAGCATTCATGGAAAGTATGGAGGCCAGACTACATCATATAGACCAGGTAACTCTTAAATTGCTGCAGCATAGTTTTCTTGCTATGCTTCATTTTGGCAATTTGGGCTTTCATCTGCATTTGATGTGGGCCATCAGTAATTTATATTGTGGGTGGCTACCATAAATGATTCATTGAAAATAGTCTTAGCACCTAGGGGGTCTATACAACACACACACAGAGTCAATACTATTATACAATCAGTGATATTAACTTACTCTCTTGGTCTAACTTGTCAGCTGCAGCATTCTCATTCATAGATTTAAGAGCATCTGACAGTGAGTCAAAGGTAGCTCCTCCTTTACTGTCAACATTATCAGCCCTACATAACCACTTGGAGAGGCATTCTGTCAAGCAGCGAGATACATCTCCAGAAAAAACTGCTTCCAAAATATCTACTGTGTCCTTATGTAGTCCTAGTTTCAGTCCCAGCTCATACCATTTTGTCTGAGGGAAACCACATCTCTTTAATAGATCAAGTACATCAATAAGTTGATCTATAAAACATAATATATTTATTAAAGACTACAGTTAATTATTACCAATAGTCAAAGGAGAAGAGAAGAGACTCAGAGAAGAGCTGGTTTTGGTTGCCATTGATCAAAGAACAAGCCTCAGAACAAGCTAATAACTCTCGAGCTAATCATAGATACAGTAGACATGAGCTAACCGGATGCAAGCTTTCCAAAGGAATGATAAGGGATCGGGAGGGGCTGGGAAATTATTGTTATTTTAACCCTCGATATGGTGGCATTGACACAGACAGATCATGATGGACTTTTTATGTACAGGGAAGAGAGAAAGTTGACGATGAAAATGATTAAGTTACTAATGACAGCAAAATAACAGATGAGGTAGTTTAAATGTACCTGTACATGTATACTAGTAAGCCTACATGAATTTTAGTCAAATTGTGAAATACATGTACGATATGTCCTGTACTGTACCCGTACCTGTAGGGGCCCCATCAAAGTTTTTGTCCTGGACCCCACATAGCCTATTGGCAGCTCTGCCTGTAACAAAAACTATGGACTATAGTACATGCTTTTTTATCAAAAAATGGCTCCGAAATCATTCTCAATTTTTGTTACATTTAAAAAGTTGAAGCTGATTCCGACTAAATTTTAGAGTCGTGTAAATGAATCAGTTATTATTATTACATCTCATTGTTTTTATTGTATTTTAGGAGTTTAACGAGAGCTTTGCTGATAAACATTGAATTATGAAATGAACATCAAAAGTGAATATACATATGTACATGTACATGTAATCCTTTATCTCCATGTCTCTCACTATTTAGAGTGTTGATAGAAAATATGTGCTTCATTTACCCGACACATTCCCAGAGACTCAAAGTATCTTGAGGTACGTTATTTCACTCATCATCCTGCCCCTCCCCCACCTCCTCTGGTCTCTCGTACACCTGTGTGTTTGGTACCAACACAACAAGGTTAGGACACACAGTCAGTGTATGTACATGTACATGTTTGTCCTTTTATGTTTTGACAAATTTTAGCAATTTAGCAATTATTGATTAATTGAATAATAGGGAGATTTTGAGTGGGCATGTCAGGTTGGTTTATTTTTAAATATTTTAGAAAAATACACAAAGCTAGCTTTTTCCGAAAAATGTCGACTGAATTATTTGAATTTTCATTGCATTTTCTGATACATATTAATATACTTATTCTGTGTAGAAAGTTTTGGCTGATTCTGAATAATTTTTTTAAGTTCCGTTTTAGAAAAATGTCAAAATTCTGAAAAATACCCAAAGCTATAGCCCATGGTTTTTTGCAAAAGATGGCTCCAAAATCACCCCAAGTTTTTATTGCATTTTCTGATACATATTGATGTCCTAATGCCCGAACTTATGCCCATGTGTGTGAGTCAATTAATTTGAATTAGTTATGGTATGGCATGAAGTTAGAAATCAATGAATAAAGCATCATCCCCCTTGTCTTATACAACTTATTGTACTGTACATTGTTTCTATGACAGTAAAATTCCATACCATCAAACATTAACTTCACAACTTGTACAGTACATGCATAAACACTGTAGTGGAATGACACAGAAATATTTCAAGAATATTATTAATATGCTATTGTTGCTACATGAGTAGTGAAGTGAATAATGTAAGTGTTTATTTATTGTATATTTATAATGGGAACAGTCGTTAGTATAGCATCAGTTATAGGTTAGCTCTCTCTCTCTCTCTTTATTAAAGACAGTGGTTCATGATGGATAATATTAATGATAATTTCACACTAAGTGATGTTATCAATGGCCCACTGCTAGCTGCTGCGTTTGGTACAGAGATGATTGGAGGACTCATAACTAACTCATTAGTA
>NW_003547215.1:17252-19045 GCF_000090795.2 Amphimedon queenslandica | reverse complement strand
TTTTTTTCTGATACTGTGTACTTACGTTGTGTAGAAAGTTTGAGCTAATTCAGATCAAAATTAGATTTTTTACAAATTTTTAAAACTACTCAGAAATGAGGCAAAAGTCCCTGTACTATAAGACACAGTATTTGGCCAAATTTTGTTAGAAATGTCTTGAAGATTTTTCCCTGTTTTTATGAATTTTCCTCATAGACAATTAATATACATGTTTTTATGTTGTTTTCAAAAGTCATTTATTTAGCTTATAATGCATGCTCTTTAGCTCACTAAGCATATGTTTGTCATAAATCCTCTCACGAAGCAGAGTCATGAAATTAAAAATACATTAACCATGTTTAATCTCACAGCATGCTGCTACATTGTGAGAGATATTTCCAGTAGAAGATTCACTTATGCATGATAACATGGGGTGTTTTGCTGAGCAAATTTTTCCATAAAGGCAGCAAAGGCTATAGTTGGCTTTGTCAAAAATTCATATACTGATTTTTTGTACATACAAACATTTGCTTAAAATAAATCACATTATTCTTTGTGTTAAACTAGATTTTTTATAACCTAATTCATTTTTAGAAAAGTCACAAAATCTAGATTTGACTCAAACCTTACTCTAGGCAGTTTTATAGCACAAGAACATGAATATGCATCAGAAAGTCAATTAGCCATCAAATGTGGAAGATTATAGTGTGATGATCTAATTATTTTTATTTTTATTTCTTCTGTGATTGTACAAGTACATTAATGACTTTATTATCTGTTTCTTCAGGTTCTGGAGGAGTGATTATTGGAAAAATCATTCAGGAAAGAGACACTAACTATCACATTATGTGTGAGTATCAGTAATTGTCTTGATTAAAATTTTTGCTGATTTATTTTTCTCCTAATCATTTCATTTATAATTGTTTGTTAGGCCTCACTCCCAAAAATTTAGAATCTAAAAAATTTTGCAGCTCTGCCCCATTGGTTGGTGATTCAGTGGATACACTTTCAACATGTTGCTGGTGTCCATTGTCTTCTTGTTGAGTGTCAGTGAAGTTATTAGTCAATGTCCACCTTCCTCAGGTAAGACACTGGATGTGTATAATGACAACTGTATAGGTTTTTTACAGGTATCTACCTGAGGCATAATGGAACCTGTTATACTAATGGATCGTATTTTTGGGACCTTGATGTTAATTCAATTACTAAAACTATATCATGTGTGTTACCTGGTGCTAGTCTAACTACTGGTCAGTGGGTTAGAGTTGCTGATCCTGATGATCCTGTTGACTGTAACAGTAATAGTGCCAGTGATCCTTTTCGTTGTATTTCTGTCACTTCACCTGATGCTACTCTCAATTTTTATCTTAATGCTGTGGGACTACCAATAGCTCAAGAAGGCTGGTACAAGTGTTGTTTACCCACTGATTGTTCAGATCATAACACTAATGTCATCTTTGCTAATGTATTCAGTAAGTGTCAATCCTCAATTTCATTTTGTTTCTTGTCATTTCTGATATGCTGTAGGATATGCACAGATTAAAGACATTACAGTTGTCCTTCCTCCAGATATAACAGTTCTACCTCAAACATACACACTGCATGCTATTAAAATTGGTAATCCAAATCAGCATTACTCAAATAGTGCTAAGTGGTACTATGAGTATGGTAGTAATAGTATTCAATTATGCAGTGGACAGGGGTTCTTATACAGCTGTAATAGAATATTCTGGCCCCGTCTTTTTATTGTGCAGGGAATGGCAATAGACCAAGGGAATGGAAGATATGATTATACACTAAGTATTATTTGGACT
>NW_003547215.1:10674-16040 GCF_000090795.2 Amphimedon queenslandica | reverse complement strand
AGACAGCTACCACTATCACTGTCAGTTGGACTGCACTTGATTCATCTGATGCTGATGGATATGTAGTCAATGTCACTAGTGACACAGACACTGTGCAGACAGTACAGGTGGAGGGAAGTAGTAATAATATAATCACACTGAATGGACTGAGAGGAGGAACAACTTATAGCATCACAGTCAGAGCCTATCAACAATTACTGGGACCTGCTAGTAGTGCAATCAGTGTACAGACCTTACCAGGTACTAACTTTCTAACATTGTTGATGTATTTGTGTAGATCTTTCTGTAATTAGAAGTACAACAACAGTGTTAAGATTTAGTGGTGAGTCAAAATTTTTACAGCTTTTACATCATTCAGTTAAACATGCTTTAGATACAACTACAACACATTATACTTCAGTCAGTACTGCTACTCCATCAGTTTCAGTGACTCTATCAATCAGTGATGCATCAAATAGTTTCATTGCTCTTGGTGTGTCAGTAGGTGTATTGTTGATTCTACTAACTGTCAGTGTCAGTATTAATGTCTACTGCTTTAAAAGGTTCTAATATAACCAACTATTATAGTCATGCATGATAATTAGTGTATTTTTAGAATGAAAGATTCCTTTACTATGGGTAAAGATCCAAAGTTAGTTATAATTATTACAATGATATAATTACCATTTATTTTTGGTTTGTACACACATTATTATATAGGCACACCCCAACCCTTCGAATAACTGATAAAGATATTGCAATGCAAGTATGTGAACCATATGAGCTTCACAAGACTCAACAAAGGGAAGAAATTGAAGTAATTTGTGATGAATGTCAACCAGGAACTTATGATTACATTTGAACTTTGGATCAAGCAATGAACAAAATTGTAGTAATTGTTAATACATGTATGTCCACTTCAATTTGAGTATTAAGAGTGTAGTAATTTATTATTTCTGTATTGAATGTTATACATGTATTAAGTTCTTAGTTTGGCCCTACTCTCTCCTTAAATAATTGCCAAAAATTTTGCAGCTCTGCCCCATTCGTTGGTGATTCAGTAGATACACTTTCATCATGTTGCTGGTGTCCATTGTCTTCTTGGTGAGTGTTAGTGAAGTTATTAGTCAATGTCCACCTTCCTCAGGTAAGACACTGGATGTGTATAATAACAACTGTATAGGTTTTTATAGGTATCTACCTCGGGTATAATGGAACCTGTTATACTAATGGATCATTTTTTCATGATAATGATATCAAAACAGAACCTATTGCATGTACATTACCTGGTTATAGGCTGAATGGTGGAGAGTGGGTTACTCCTAGTAGAAGATCAGTTAACTATAATACTAATCCAATTCGTTGTGATGTGGTATCTTCACCTAATGCCACTATCAGTCTGTACATACCTATTGGGCAATACATTAAACCATCTGATGATGGCTGGTTTAAGTGTTGTCTACCAACTGATTGTTCAGATCCTAACACTAATGTCATCTTTGCTAATATATTCAGTAAGTGTTCTCTTTGTATTAGCATTTGTTACTGCATTTACTGTATAGGATGGGCAGAAATTGCTAATATGACAGTTGACCTTCCTCCAGATATAACAGTTCTACCTCAAACATACACACTACATGCTATTAAAATTGGTAATCCTCATCATCGTACGTTGATCCCTAATGAAGATGATCGTTCCTTACATGCTGCTAACTGGTACTATGAGTATGGTAGTACTAGTACTAGTATTGAGCTATGCAGGGGAAAGGTGTACTCATACAGCTGTAGCATTGGTGATGGAATGGCAATAGACAAAGGGAATGGAAAATGGGACTATACTCTAAACATTACTTGGAATGGAGAGACAATTATTAGTGGAGCATTGAGTCAATCAAGTAACAATGGAGATCATGTGTACAGATTCTATTTACATTTTGGGAATGAAATGAGGAATGGTATCATTACAATCAAAGGTATAAAAATAAATTATACATTATAAAATCTACTTTTTCTATCACATGCAGTACCAGCAACTGCTCCCTCTTCTCTTACTGTGGTCAACAAGACAGCTACTACTATCACTGTCAGTTGGACTCCACTTGATTCATCTGATGCTGATGGATATGTAGTCAATGTCACTAGTGACACAGACACTGTGCAGACAGTACAGGTGGAGGGAAGTAGTAATAATACAATCACACTGAATGGACTGAGGGGAGGAACAACTTATAGCATCGCAGTCAGAGCCTATCAACAATTACTGGGACCTGCTAGTAGTGCAATCAGTGTACAGACCTTACCAGGTACTGCACCTTTTAATGTACTTGTAACATTATTTTATTGATGCATTTATAGTTATTTATTCAATCAATTGGACACTAGTCTCATTCATTACACAACTCAATAACACTCAATATCATATTGATTGTCTCACAATTGTTGATATAAATAATCCTTCAACTGATGTTTACTGGTTAGTGAATGGAGTGATGAAGAGTAACTCAATGTATGCATCAATTGGTGTCCTGACATACAACAACACACTACTGGTATATCCTGATCCACTGGAAGTGTCAGTTAATGTTACCTGTATAGCAATGATTGCAGGAGTCAACTACAATCAATCTATGATATTACATGGTGTGTCATTTTTTTACTGACTATATAATTATTTTGTCTCTTTTCTAGCTCCTAGTGGTCCTCCAAATAATGTGAGAGGGTTTATATTAAATGCTACTAGTATCATAGTGAACTGGACCACTTCATCAGAGACTAATGGATATGTGATTGAGTATACTACTGGAGGTGTAACCAGGAATGTAGTATCTTCCAGTGACGATGAAATTGTACTCACAAATCTCTCACCAATTAGCACCTATACCATCAGTGTGTACTCATATATAGATCTTCCTTCAGCCAATAGTACAGTAACAGTGTTGAGATTTGATGGTTAGTTATAATTGAATTTGAAATTATACTGTAATTGATATCTGTGCTATATAGTTCCTAGTCCAGTAACTAGTCTCTCAGCATCTGATGTCTCAACCACTGGTATTACAGTGAACTGGACTATTCCCAGTAGTGACAACTATATAACATACTACATCATCTCCTATACTCCATCTTGTCCCCAGTTATCATCAGTGAATGAGAGAGTCTCTGTTGCTCCTCATCAGTCCACTACAATATACAGTTATACATTAATAGGTCTGTACAGTGGTATGAACTATACCATCACAGTGAAAGCTGGTAATGAACTAGGAAGATCCAATCCTGAATCAATTTATAAGGATACACTGTCATTAAGAGGTATGCATTTACATTTTCATTAGTCTCAACGAGACTACATTTTCATACTTTCCATTAATTTTTAGCTCCTATTGGTGTTCCACATTCTTTTTCTTTATCACAACCTATTAATAATCTCACTTGGAATGAGGTTAATTGTTTTGAGCGTAATGGTCTAATCACAGGCTATATACAGTGGTGATCAGTAACAGTAGTATCACATACAACCTCACCAGTACTGATAGATACATCATATTGAATGATCTAGTATTTGGTACTGAGTATAACATCAGTGTAGCTGCTGTCAATTCTGTTGGAAGAGGTCCCTTCAGTGATCCTATTGTAGTAGAGATTAGAATATTAGGTAATTTTTAATCAAAAATTTGGGTGACTTCACCACTTGATGCATGCTTTACATCAATTTAATGTCATTATGTCAGGCCTGGCGTAATATTGTAAACCCACCTTAATGCTTAAAAATGTTTCAATTGATTTATTTTTAGATACAACTACAGCACCATACTCTCATTATACTTCAGTCAGTACTGCTACTCCATCAGTTTCAGTAACTCCATCAATCAGTGATACAGATAGTGTTATTGCTCTTGGTGTGTCAGTAGGTGTATTGTTGATTCTACTAACTCTCAGTGTTACTGTTAATATCTGCTGCTTAATAAGGTTTTAATAATAGAAAATTAGCAGTAATAATTGGTATATTTTAGAATCAAAGACTTTTTAATGATAAGTGCTAGTAAAGATCCAAAGTTAGTATTATTAATTATGTTTAATTTTCATTGGTAGACATACATTGTATGATAGAACTGAAGATATTGCAATGCAAGCATGTGAACCATATGAACTTCGCAAAAATGAATTAAGGGAAGTGAATGATAAAGATATTGTAATGCAAGTATGTGTACCGTACGAGCTTCGAAAGACTGAAAAGAATGAAGTTGTTTATGATGAGATTCAAGCATCAACTGATGCTACTAGTGAAGAGTACATATGATCATAACTATACTGTAGAACAAAATGTTGATAAACATTAAATATGCAAAGTGTTATGTTAATTTTGAGTGATGTCATCCCTTAATAATAATAATTTTCCCAACACAAATAGTTTTTGCACAATAACACAATGATGAATAATGGAAATATTAATTCTTTTAATTAGTCCAGGTCTTTGTCATTAAAAATATCATCAAAGTCTAAATAAAGAGAAACAGAAAGAAAGGTTATACTATACACAAGAGTATTCATTATCAATGGACGTACCATTGAAGAAGTTGGTGTGAACAGATCTTTCATTCTGAGCCATTTCAGCAGTAATGACTGATCCACCCTAAAACAAACTCAGAATAAACAACACTGTCTCCCTTCAAAATGGTTAAGTGAGAATTCTTCATTTTTATACTTTATTCAGATACACATACATGTAGTCCTTATGCTGAGTATCAACTTTGAGCTGATTTTAATCAAATTTAGATTTTTATGAACGAAGTGTCTACAGGTCCGGTAACCGGACACAGTATTCAGGGCTAGAGGTCCGGTAATAGGGGCTTCGCCCCTATATACACAATGTATATATAATACTGGGGCTACGCCCCAGTATGAATAATCGAGTATAAATCCAAAAACCAGCATCACAAGTGCAGCAGGGTCGTGGTGGTGCAGTGGAGAGGCTCGTGTGGATTGCATGGATGTGGGCAGCGGTTCGAATCCGGTCAGGACTACTGCATGGAACTATGCTACAGTTTATAATTTTTTTTCTTTTTTAAAAATGATTTTTTTGTTTGTTTCTCCTTTTTGGCTTTATTTAGGTCAAGAAATAACACACTCTCGTACATCTTAGCCTCCGGGGTCGTAGGGTTGGGATTGGGGTTTAGTGTTTAGTTTTTAGAGCACCCTCTCGTACATCTTAGCCTCCGGGGTCGTAGGGTTGGGGTATGGGTTTAGTGTTTAGTTTTTAGAGCACCCTCTCGTACATCTTAGCCTCCGGGATCGTAGGGTTTTGGGATTAGGGTTTAGTGTTTCTTGATAAAAAGACCAAGTTCCATTTTGCACTATTGCGCATGCGCACAAGCTGTTTTACGGAGAAA
>NW_003547215.1:7923-9744 GCF_000090795.2 Amphimedon queenslandica | reverse complement strand
TACAGGTGGAGGGAAGTAGTAATAATACAATCACACTGAATGGACTGAGAGGAGGAACAACTTATAGCATCACTGTCAGAGCCTATCAACAATTACTGGGACCTGCTAGTAGTACAATCAGTGTACAGACCTTACTAGGTATTAACTTTTAAAATATACTGGTAACATTGTTGATGTACTTTCTATTTGATACCTGTAACTCCTCAAACATAGATGCTCCAGAGGCTTTAACTAGTAGTGCAACAACAGTGTTAAGATTTGGTGGTGAGTCAATTTTGAATTTCCACACATCTTCATTCAGTTAAACTTGCTTTAGATACAACTACAACACATTATTCTTCAGTCAGTACTGCTACTCCATCAGTTTCAGTAACTCCTTCAATCAGTAATACATCAACAGAGGCAACAACTTTTTCTATTCCATCAGTTTCGTCAATCCACAGTGATAGTGTTATTGCTCTTGGTGTGTCAGTAGGTGCATTGTTGATTCTATTTACTGTCAGTGTTACTATTAATATCTGCTGCTTTATAAGGTGTTAATAATCAACTATGTAGTCTTGTGTGATAATTAGTATTTTTAGAATGAAAGATTCTTTTACTATGAGTAAAGATTCAAAGTTAGTTATAATTATTACAGTGATATAATTACCAGTTTTTTGAATGTACATACTCAATTTATTAGTCCCACCCCAACCCTTCGAATAACTGATAAAGATATTGCAATGCAAGTATGTGAACCATACGAATTTCACAAGACTCAACAAAGAAAAGATATTGAAGAAATTTGTGATGAATGTCAACCAGGAATTTATGAGTACATTTGAGCAGTTTGCATCAAGCAGTGAACGAAATCTTAGTAATTGTTATTACATGTATGTCTGTTGTTTACTTCAATTTGATTATTAAGAGTGTGGCAATTTATTATTTCTGTATTGAATGTAATACTAAGTTTGTTTGTTTTGCCTTACTCCTTCCTTAAAAAATTGCCAAAAAATTTGCAGTTCTGCCCCAGTAGTTGGTGATTCAGTGGATACTTCAGGGTAAGACTGCATGGAGAGAATGAAGTTATTTATGAGATTTAAGCATCAACTGATGCTACTGGTGAAGATTACATATGAGCATAACTATACTGTAGAACACAATGTTGATAAACATTCAAATTGTCTAAATTATGAGTGATGTCAATCCTAAATAATCTCAGTTATTTCCAAACACAAATTGATTAAATTTTTGTACAGTAACACGGTGATGAATAATTATTTTTAAAAATTAGTCCAAGTCTTCGTCATTAAAAATATCATCAAAGTCTAAATAAAGAGAAAAAGAAAGAAAGATTATAGCATACACAAGAGTATTCATATCAATGGACGTACCATTGAAGAAGTTGGTGTGAACAGTTCTTTCATTCTGAGCCATTTCAGCAGTAATGACTGATCCACCCTAAAGCAAACTCAGAATAAACAACACTGTCTCCCTTCAAAATGGTTAAGTGAGAATTCTTCATTTTTATACTTTATTCCGATACACATACATGTACATGTTCTTATGTTGTGTAGCAAGCTTGAGCTAATTTTGATCAAAATTTAATTTTTACAAACTTTTAAATTGCACCAAAACCAGGCCAAAGTCCCTGTACTATAGTACAGGGTCATCAGCCAAATTTCACCACAAATTGCCAGGTAAGAATTCTTCACTTTCATATTTTTTCTGATACATATTCATGTACTCATATTACGTAGCAAGTCTGAGCTAATTCAAACCAAAATTAGATTTTTTACAAATTCTTAAAGCTGCTCCGAAATTGGGCCAAAGTCCCTGTAC
>NW_003547215.1:0-6640 GCF_000090795.2 Amphimedon queenslandica | reverse complement strand
ATTTCTCTCTCTCTCTCATTAGGGCTGGGATGCGTCGAGATTTGAAGTCAGGTACGACACTAGTTATTGACAGATATGCTCATTCAGGTGTCGCTTTTACAGCTGCTAAAAAGGTAATGTACATGTATTGAAAGTACCAAACAGCGAAATATTGGAGGGAGGGAGCTAAACTTGGTGCTTTCATAACTAATTGCCAAAATAAAAATCTGTCATTTTGAACCATTTTTTGGAAAAATGCATGGGCTATAGCCTTGAGTATTTTTCAGAATTTTGGCATTTTCTTAGAATGGCTCTAACTTGAAAAATTCAAGTCGGAATCGCCTCAAACTTTCTGTATAGCATAAGTATATCAATGTGTATCAGAAAATGTAATAAAAATTTGGGGTGATTTCGGAGCCATTTTTTGAAAAAAAAACCATAAGCTATAGCCTTGAGTATTTTTTAAAATTTGGCCTGTTTTTAAAAATGGCCATAACTTGAAAATTATTTATCAGAATCAACTCAAACTTTCTGCACAGCATATGGACATCAATATGTATCAAAAAATGTAATAAAAATGTGGGGTGATTTTGGAGCCAATTTTCAGAAAAAATCCATAGGCTATAGCCTTGAATATTTTTCAGAATTTTGGGCCATAACTTTAAAAAATTAAGTCAGAATCACCTTAAACTTTCTACACAGCATAAAGACATCAATATGTATCAGAAAATGTAATAAAAGTTGGGGGTTATTTTGAGCCATTTACGGGCTATAGCCTTAGTTATTTTTTCTAAAGAGACTACTCAGTTGTCTTATTACAAGCTGTTGCATGAGCGCATATTTACTTAAAGTCACATTCTTCATACTCCAGTTTACTTATTTGGGCAAAACCCACTAAAATGAGTAGAGTTTGTTTGTCTTTAAAGTCAGTAAAAAACTTTTCCTAGCAGCAACATACATGTAAGGTAGAGATTCTGCTTCTTTGCAGCTAGTAATCTACAAGGCTAAACCCTTTAATGTTTTACATTGTTTCTAGTATTACCGTATAGCTTGAAATTTTTGTGAAATGTAAATTTCGTGATTTTCGTGGTTATGGGCTGCCCACGAAATTTAAACCCACGAAATCATTGAAGTGCCATCCCCTTACAGGCTATGTAAGCTATCAACCACGAAAATTAAACCACGAATTGCCCCACTAGGAGCAAACCACGAAAATATTGACCCACGAAAATATCAAGCTATACGGTATACGTGTTCGTGTACATGTACATGCATGTTAAATTGCTCCTTTTATTGTAAGGGATATGAACACAGTAAAAAATAATAATTAAGTCTAAAATCATCATTCATTATGTTGATAGGTAGCATCAGTTGATTGGTGTAAAGGTCCTGATAGAGGTCTGCCCTGTCCTGATGTTATATTCTACTTTCATCTCTCATCAGAGGAGGCACTCAAGAGATCAGGATATGGAGAAGAGAGATACGAGAAGAAGTCATTCCAAGAGGTCAGTCAATGAGTGAGTGTTTCTTCATAGCAAGGACATACCATATGGTTGGTAATATTCGAGGGTCCAAAATTTCGTGTTTTCTCCAAAATGTCCTTAGAAGCTAATATTCGTGGGTAAAAATATTCGTGGGTGGTAGTTAGCAAACTTCTTTTCACTTGGATCTACTGGACTACTAGCTTCCAACACATGGCTTATGGTGGAATATGGAGTAACAGACAAGAACTCTGGCTCCTCCACTAGCTTGAAAATAGTAGTTAGAGCTCTGCATGGCCCGTTAATTAGCTTTTATGTGTGGGTGGGTAAGGGTTAAAATTTCGTGGATAAAAATAAACCACGAAATTAACGAAAATTAATACCCCATGAAATTTACCAACCGTACGGTATACGATACATGCATCTAGCTAGTAGTTTTAAGGGGAACTTTTTGACGGAATAAAACAAATGTCAGCACTTGATTTTTGCACATGTTGATTAGTATACATGTACATGCATATAATTAAAACGTGCCAATCATCAAAAAATTAGCAATTCATTGAAATTGACATTATAGATTCTGGAGCTGTTGGGTTTAATAAAATTCGTGAGTTCAAAATTACCAGAATTTTTATTACATTTCCTGCCCAATATTGTACTATAATAGAAAATTATTGTAATCTAATTATTGTAATACTTTCTTAATACATTTCCTCGTTATTAATAGGAGGTTGCTAGAGTCTATGAGAAACTAAGAGACGGTAGTTGGTTTGATGTAGATGCTTCTAATTCAATTGATGAAATACATAAACAACTCTGGGACAAAACATCAAGTCTCCTTAGTACTATCAATAACAAAGAAATAGGAAAACTCTGGACGTAACAATTATAGCAATATTTATTATAGTAATATTTTAAGATATTTAATTGGGTAAATCCCTGACAGGCAATGTGGCTTTTTGTTTGTCGTTACTGGACATGACGAGGGGGAAAACCCCTTAATTTTTTACATGGTATTATTTAGTATTAACTTTTCAATTATTGTGGATAATAATTACTGTGTATGTGTGCATAGTCTGCATATACTAATTGTTATAGTATAACATTTCTTAGATGTAGTCAATTCTATTGACACTAGTGGCTCTGTAAGTGTCTATGCTCCAGTGTACATATTATACAGATAATAGACCCAACTTTTATGTGCAACAACAGTTATAACTTATAGCAGGCTTCTTGGGCAAATTCAAGCAAATACCTCAGTCTTAATGTACATGTATAATAATTATTTAATGTAATAATAGTATGAGCAAGCCTTGCATGTATATTATTAAAGATAGATTAAATAAAGGTATTTTAAATATTTTATCAACTAGTACAATAATGACTATATGATTATGATTATTATACTAATGAGAGAAGGGAAGAAAGATAGAAAGAGAAAGGAGATAGGGAGAGAGAGAGAGAAGAGTTAGTATTGTTCTCCTTCTTGTAGCTGATAAGTGGCATTGAGGAGTTTCACTAGGAATCTAGGCAGCATGTAGTCTGGAAAGAAAAACGAGTTTTTCAGTTGATTCCCTTCATCGATGCTCTTTGACGGATTAATAGGAGTGTAGGTGTATTCCCAGTTATCACGACGACTTAGTGTGATCTGGGGATAGTGTGATCTGTGATAGAGGGAGATTAAAGCTATTATGCATATACTGTATATACACCACGCAATTCTATAGCTTGCAACTCTGCATGGTTACTTTGATGTTGTAGGAAATGTGTTGCCCAAAATAGAACAGGTTTCTATTCTAGGCAACAGTATTGCAAAGTAACCACAGATAATTGCCAGCAAAATCATTGCCTAGATGGAGCCTTGGGTAGTGGTTGAGAATCTGCTGATGGGGTGCCAGCTGGAGGCTGGAGCCCTAGTTAAAACGCTAATCAGAGATGATGTTGGTGTCATCAATTAATTTCAGCAATATGAAGGTCAGATGTACGGAGTACAGAGACGAAGGGGCAGAAAGCACTATCTCTTCCTTTTATTCCTTCAAAAAACTGCAATATGAATGAATTCTTGAATATCCAATGAGCCCCTCCCTTTTCAATTTACATTCCTTTTCAAGTTTGCATCCGGTCGTGTGGTTAACAATGTCAATGGCAACTAAAACCAGTTCTTGTTCCTCTTCTCTGAGTCTGTTCTCTTCTGCTTTGACTATTGGTAATGTTCATTAACTATCTATGTATCATTGAATATGATTTTAGAGCAACTTATTGATGTACTTAATCTGTTGAAGAGATGTGGTTTCCCTCAGAGGAGATGGAAGGAACTAGGACTGACACTAGGACTACACAAGAACACACTGGACGCTATTGCAGAAAACTACTCAAAAGTAGAAGATTGCTTTATTGAATGCATTGCCAGATGGTTGTCCAGAGCTGATAATGTTGACAGTAAAGGAGGAGCTACCTTTGACTCACTGTCAGATGCTCTTAAATCTATGAATGAGAATGCTTCAGGTGACAAGTTAGATCAAGAGAGTAAGTTAACATAACTGATTGTATTAGTATTGTATGTCTCTTATATGTAGAACGTAAAGCTAAGTCTATTGATATATTCAACACTCATCATCCACTCCTCTCTCAGTCTCTCTCTGATCCTGTCAGTGTAGCTATTATGCTTCAAAGAGAGGGTGTCATAACAGGACAAGTATTGGCTAGTGTGGAATCTGCTAGTCCCTCTGTTCCTAATCAACGTGAAGTCCTGTTAGCTGCCATTATAGTAGCTATTCAAAGCAAGTATAGTTTACTACAAACATTTGCTAGTGTGTTGTGCAAGTTCACTGGTAATGTAAAACTAGGAACAGTTATACAAAGAGACTATGGTGAGTTATCAGTATCAGTGTAATGAATTCTATCTTAATTTAGATAAAACATTTAATGATAATTGTCAGTTAGTATCAGATGTTGAAGGTATATAGTCGGCAGATTAATAATGATTCATTTTTTATGTTAATTATTAGCTCAAGACTCTTCTGAATTTTCTGCTTTTGATTCTAATACATCAACACCTACCAATGGTGAGTGTTAGTTTATGTATAATTATTAGTCACATTATGTCATTTCTGCAGTTGCTCCTGTTTATATTCCACAATATAAAAGTCAAGATTTCGATGTGCTTTTTGCAAAATTTGCTAAAATGTTTTCTAATGTTCGCAAAGTTATTTCTAAATGTCCTCCTCCTTTAGAAGATCTTAAAATGTTCATTGAAGATTTCAACTCTGACCTTGAAGCAGAATTGAGTGCAATAAAAAATCTTCAAGGTGTCATGCGTCTCATTAGAAAAAATTGCAGTCTCATTAATATTGTAATTCTTGAAGCTGTTGTTGAGCACTTTGAGATTGATGATGCTCAGAAATTTATTGATGACTACAAGAGGGAAATTGATCAGTCATGTCGTAGTTTATCAGTTGATCTGTGCTTGAACGAGCTGTTTGATGTAGTTAAGGCCAGTCCTCCTCTTAAATGTGAAACAGCTACTTATGTACTTGGATGGGAAGCTACTGAACATAAACTAAAGGATGTTACTGATATTGTATCAAAATCTTCTGGTAGATTTGTGAAGCTAGTCGACATCAAAAGCACTCAATCAATCACCATCACTTGCTCCTTCCCTCACTCTCTCACTGGAGCTCTCATTATAAAATTGAGTGAGAATCTTGAATTATTAATAAAGAATGGTCTAATGAAGCTTACTATTGGATACTGCACAATATGGAAGAAACAAAAGATACAAGTATGTGTATATATACTGTCAGTAATTATCATTATATACTGTATGATAAAGGAAATACAGGAACCACTGGAAGAGGAGGTACAGGAGATAAAGGAAC
The DNA here is from genome assembly GCF_000090795.2 of Amphimedon queenslandica. Taxonomy (NCBI): domain Eukaryota; kingdom Metazoa; phylum Porifera; class Demospongiae; order Haplosclerida; family Niphatidae; genus Amphimedon; species Amphimedon queenslandica. The sequence goes on along the minus strand of NW_003547215.1, from coordinate 1,302 downwards.
AATCTCATGATACAAAGGTATAATAATTTGTGTTTGATTATTCTTAAATCAATAGAGACAGAAAGAACTTAAAGAAACTACACAACAACTAACAAACATACTTAGTGAAAAAGAAAAGGTACTTGTGTGTTGGTATTACATGTATACTAGGAGGAATTAATACTTCAGTATATAACAGCTTAGTGTTGGATTGTGTTGTTATATTAGTGTATAGCTAATTGATGGATTATTATTTTATCACTGCATGTTTCATTATAAAAATATGTACATGCAGGAATTGAATATAATGAAGGAAAAAATACAAGAACTGTCACTAATAAAGAAAACTAAGGTTAGTGATAAATATTATTAATGTGGATGCATGCATAAAGTGTTGATCAGCATGTGTAATACTTATTTACTGATAGGAGGATCAAAATGAAGAGGAATGTACACTAGTGGAATTAAAGGAAGTAAAAGAAGCAACCAATGATTTGGAAAAGAAACTAGAAAGTAATTATCTACAATATGAGATATAATAGTACCTAAAATATTGGTGGACTTGTCACCTTCGAATGATGTAAAATGTTGATTATATTAATTATCAGGAATGAAAAAAGAATATCACATTAAATGTCGTACAGTTTCTACTTCAGGTCAGAAATTTATTATTTTATTACAATTTATTGTTTTTATTATTGCAGCATCATACAAAATCATAAAGGGAATGAGAATGGAAATAGAACAAATGTTAACAAATAAAACTGGTACTGAATCATGACTATATGTGTTAGTGTGTTATTATTATACTATGATAGGTTTACTGGATCCGAATGAATCATTAATAGATATTAAGAGTGAAATAGCTGAACTACAAGAACAGATATCAGTAATGAGTCTACATATACTAAAGAAAAGAGAAGAGAATGAAGAATTGATGCATAAAATAAAAGGTACAATTTATTAATAATTTATTAATAATGTACAGTGTCACTGATAGATTATAAAAGAATAACATTGAAACTGGACCAGGAAATATCCAGTGAACAGACACTAGATAAAAGAGAAGAGGATCAACAGGTTATTCATCAAGAGATAAAGAAACAGTTGGATAGACTAATGTTAACTGTGGACTTACAAATTTATAATTATACAAGAACGCAAGTAATAACTACAGGAAATACTGAAGCCATACTGGCACCTTTAGAATCAACTAAAACTCAATCAGTTAAAGTAAGGGAATTCATGATTTCAGGAACAAAAAAGGTGCAGAGAATAAACCTTAGGAAGATTTTCAACCAAAAGTAATGACCATGCTGAATG
>NW_003547214.1:19362-24069 GCF_000090795.2 Amphimedon queenslandica | reverse complement strand
ACTCCGTGTACAAGAGGTTGTAAGGATCTTGTTGGTCTCCTCCGAGACCTCAATCAGATCACTAGCATCCCCACCATTGTCCTCCTCGTCCGAGTCGGAATGAGTGGGTCTATGAACTGGATAGTCTGCCCAGCTGCTGCTGCGTGAGTCATGAGTCTCTCCAGTTCCAGCTGGAATAGTTCCAGCAGCTGTAGGACTTGGATTTACTTGTCTCTGTAGCTCCTTGACGGACCTCGAAAGGGAGTTAACCGATCGAAGCACTTCTCGGAGCAAAGGTTCTTCGTCGTTCTCATCATCTTGTTCCGGCTCATCATTGTCTCCATAGCTGGATGACAAACCGAAGAAAGACATTGTGAGATTTAGCCCGTCTCTCTGCGCACGTGGTGAGCTAAGAAAAAGGCCAACGGAAATGGCGATTGCAGGGGCTTATATAGTAGGGCAAGTGGGCGGATGGGCGGTGCAAAAGTTATTAAACTTGTTATTTAACTACAAATTAGCTGTGAGTTATGAAAACTGGCCAAACACAATTGATGTGTGAGACTGAGCCTTCTGAAATATAATCATAGCTGCATGAACAGTGAGCTCAAAAGTTAAAATTAAGCTCAAAAATGAAGTCAAATTGCTACTCAGGAACTGCTGCAGGAATGTAAGAAGTGATCATCATTAATCCTAGTGGGTGTAGTTCCAAGGGTGTGGCTTCTTGTCCCGGAATTCAGTGACAGAAAGTTGGCAACTATGGATAAGCATAAAATTCTTAGGGGGGCACACCCCCTTAAAATATAAATCACAGACTTTTATAAAAAGAGAAGAGGCCATGCAAAGTCCTTTTAATGGTGAATTATCTCTACTGCTTGTTTCTTTCTAAAGTGAAAACTGACTGTACTGACTATTTGAAATGTCCTTTTTATTGTTATTTGGGATATGTTATCCGTGCTATTGTTTATTATTGTACTGCCAAGACCATAGGCATAGCATTGTTACCCTGCATGGGACACACCCCCATAAAGTTTAAACCACAGACATTGGTCTGTCAATATATCTCAGGCAGAATTTCTGCTTGTAATAGTGTGAATAATGTTACAAGCCCGTAGCCTGGGTGGTTCGGATGAACCCCCTCCCCTGTTGTAGCTGCAAAAAAGTTTTAGATTAGCTCCTGTTTTGAAGAACAGCACAGTCAGCACTACAAAAGCAGGATTAGCATTTTGGCAGCAGCAAGAAGCAAGCATAGCCATTTTAGCTTAGTCAGCACATGACTGAGATGCGTGAATTGAGACCACACCCACCAACCACCCCCGTTTTGACCAAAATTTTTGCTGCACGTTTTGCATGCAACAATTTCCACCCCCCATGTTTCAAGTTCCTGGCTATGGCCCTGTGTTAAGTATGCATTAGTTGTTTAAACTCTTTTAAATTTTACTTTATTAGATTACACTCTAGCATAATAATCATACTAATAATGATTTTATGAGTTGATAGGAGAAGACTCAGTGCTGTTTATGCAAAAAAGATGTCCTCTGCCTCAATTACTTAGTGACAGGTCCGATATCTGCAGATATCAGACCTGTGGTTAGAAGAGGTCAGGATATCCTAGATATAGACCTCGTGGCTCCTTTGAGTGACATCATATATATACGGTACATAAACATATCCAGTGTTAGTTAATTAATTTTACCCCGTATACATAAAGCCTCCCTATAGCATACACCTCCATTTAATGAACAACACATAGTACATTCCTTACTGTATGAAATAACCTCCACATAAAGGACACTGCTCTATAACAGAGCAGCTTTCTTGTCCATTATTGACACCAGTTTGTACATTATTTTAAAAATACGTTATTAGGCATGCATGTACATGTATAGCTTGACAATTTTGGTATTAAAATTTGCTGCAATGAGGTTATTAAAATTTAACCATGTGCATGGTGCTACCATCTTAAATTGGAAGCAAGATTTTGGCAGTTGGACCTCAATTTACCAAATTATAATCCTCCAATTTTCTAGCTATATACATACTTTTATTTTCCCCTGCAGGGTAATAGCTTTGGACACACAGATGGGAAAGTAGAATGTACAGTACATGTACATTTATTTGCAGGTTACTTTTTTGTTCTGTTTGGATTCAGTGAGGGATTTTTAAGCACTAAATCTTTCTTGTACTAAGTATGAATCAACCTTTGTGAATTGGGTATGGTGTATTTAATGTTTCTTTATCAGTGGATTTTTATTATTAATTTTGTTAATTTATTCATTTCAAGAGTGCATCATGAGTCTGAGACGTAGTGATTACTTGTTTTAATTGAATGATGAAAACGTTGCACATATAAGTACATGTACTTGTACATATGTATCAGTAAATTTAGTTATTGTCTGATTTTAGAGCAACTTTAATTATTTGGAAAAGTCCAAACTTGATTGAAATCAGCTGAAACTTTCTACGCAACATTAGTACATGTACAATTATCACTGCAATGTGTTGTGTATGAGGAAGAAAAATAATAAAAATTGTAAATTCTCTCATGTTCAATTCTGGTGAAATGTGGCTTGACACCTTCTCATCTATAGTACATGTACATAGTCCTTGGCCTAATTTTTTTTGAAATTTCATTAAAAATATGATTTTGATCACAAACTGCTTGAACTTTCTACAAAACATAAGAACATAATGCATTGAAAAATGGACAATATTATTGTTTTCTTTTCTTGTATTTCTTACCCTTTTCCTAATATTTTAGGATTGATGTTCCTAGACAGATAGAGATCCCAATTGGAAGTGATCATTTATTTAAGGGCTTACATTTCAGGATAATAAAAAAGAACAATGTGCGTTGACTAATGACTGCATAATAAACAAAAGTATATGTACTGTATAAGTGGTTTTTTAGAGTTGCCAATTTCGCAGGTTCCTTCCTATTTTTCAAATCGAAATCTGTGAATTGGAATTGTAGCAGATTTCGCGAAATAAAATTCCCTTGCAGAAACCACTTATATGGTATGTGTATTAGAAATTTTAATTAAAAATTAATGAAATATTCTCTTCTTGACATTTTTACAAAATTGTCCAAATACCCTGTACTATTTTAGTAGAGGAATTTTTGCCTGATTTTTGGGCAAAGTTTAAAAATTTGTAACAAATACAAACTTGATTAGAATCACTTCAGGCATTCTAAGCAAAATAAGAACATCTATATGTATCAGAATAAAATAAAAAGGCCTTTAAAATTTAAATTCTGATGAAATTTTGCCAAAATTTCTGTATGTAATTAATTATTATACATACATGTAGTAACTAAACACACACACACACACACCAGGTTGATCACAATCTTACATGCATTACGCTAAAATCCTTTGGGAAACCATCATGTATTGATAATAGCCAGCAATAGGTGGAAAATCTATATCTAATCTAGATTGCAATATGCATGAATCATGCAGTTGTCACAACTCCTTGTGAATATTTTTAAGGTTTCACCCCCTTTTGCAACTCTGAAAATGTTCTCATTACTTCTGATTCTAAAGACACTAACTGCATTCACTTGTTTGCTCAAGCTTTATTTTACTTCTGCTTGTCTATTTAGTTTCACTTCTGACATGGCGCCCCAACCATCTTCATTTGGTCTCCTCAAATTAGAGGAACAACTTACCTGTCCTTTCTGTCTTGAACACTATACCAACCCTAAGACTTTACCCTGTCTACATTCATTTGGAGAACTTGGAACATTATTTCAGAATCCAACCTCAAATGATAAGAACTCAATCTGATCTGTCACTTCTGGTATTGAAACTATACTTTAAAACAAAGAATTGACTCAGTTTTTATCATTTAATGATAAAAAATTCAAATCTGACACTCCTGATAGAAACTATACTATGAAATTGAGAAAAAAGAAACAAAAGTGAGAAAAGAGTAGTACATGAAACATCATTTAAGAACCAAAGTTGAATATACAAAGTCTCTAGTCACTCTTGGCATTAACTATACTATGAAACTGAGAAAAGAAACAAACTGAGAAGTCTGTTAAACATAAAACATCATTTTAAAATGGTAAGAACTCAATCTGTTCAGTCACTTCTTGTATTTAAAACTATACTATGCAGCTGAAATAAAAAAAGGAAATACATAAAAATACTATTTTAAAACCAATTTTGTTGCTCTGGGTATAAACTGTTAATTGTACAAAACAAAGTAAAGAAGAAACAAATGTGAAGAACTAAGAAAAACATAACACATTATTTTAGAATCAAACTCAATTGATAAGAACTATCTGATTTATAACTAATTTTAAATTATAAGAACTCAGTGTGATCAGTCACTTAAACTATGCTACAAAAATTAGAAAAGAAGAAACAAGTACTGAGAACTGACAAAAACATAATGACATCATTTCAGAATCAACCTAATGTAACTTAATCTAATCAGTCTCTTCTGGTATTTTAAACTTTACTATAAAAACGAGACACCTATGGTGCGTGGCCTCGCCCCTATAACTGCTATGGTGCATGCCCTCACTGCAGTAGCTGTTTGATTATCAGCATAAAAGAACAGCATGGAGAGAGTCTGCTCAACATTAGCTTTCTGCAGTTGCACTTGCTCTTGAATATTGTACGGTTGGTAAATTTCGTGGGATATTAATTTTCGTTAATTTTGTGGTCCATTTTTATCCACAAAATTTTAACCCCTACCCACACACACATAAAGACT
>NW_003547214.1:9376-19097 GCF_000090795.2 Amphimedon queenslandica | reverse complement strand
TATTTGAGATAGTATAGGTACTTTAGTATCTATAACCCAGCAGGTTGTTGCTTTAGTGCTTCACAAATGAGGTGACCTCAGCAATTTTGAGTAAGTATAACTTTTTATCAAGTAAGATTTAGAGAAATCTGTTCATTTTTTTGAAGGCCATGTTCTAATCTACTGAAAGATTACCTCTAAAGTTCCAAAACAACAGAACTTGGCTCAACTACTTGATTTTCTTACTTTGAAGCTTCTGTACCTAGCACTTGTATTTGAGCAACACAAAGCAGTTAAGAAAGACTCCAAGTCAAAAAGAAAGATCTAGGAGATTAGAACACACTGTGTTAAAGTTATTGTTTATTAAAGACAAATTTTAGTTGTATAGAATGAATGAATGGATGAGAGACACACACAACAACTACCTATACCTTGCTTGGGCGAGGCCAATAATTAAAGAAATAAATAGTTAAAAGTGAGGACTACATGAAACATCAATTTAAAACGAAACTCAAATGATAAAATGTCTAATCAGTCACTTATGTTATGAACTTTACTATGCCAGTGAGAAATGAAGAATTAGTAGCAAGACTTGAGTAGTACATGAAACATTATGTTAAAATCTAACTCAAATGTCAATAACTCAGTCTAATCAGTTGCTTCTTGAATTTTAAACTGTAGTATAAAACTAAAAAAAACTGACTAATGAGTAATTCAAAACATATTCTAAAACCAAACTTAAATGATAAAACTCTGTGATCAGTCACTCCTACTGTCAATTTTACAATGGAAGTGAGAGATGAAGAAATCAATAGCGAGGAGTCAGTAGAACATAAAACATCATTTAAACCAATTTTAATTGTCAATAACTCACTGTAATCAGTTACTTCTGGCATTTTAAACAAGAAGGTGCACTATAAAACCATTTATGAAATGTCATGAAATCACTTCCGTCGATCACAGTATAAAAGGAGGTGCCCTGGGCACAATATGGGGGCCACATTTGAAAGTGACAAAATGGCTGCCGCAATGGCATGGCTGTTATTGTAGTTCAATCTGTGGCATAACGCACCAAAATAACGATATGTATAGGCAAGGCCACCATAATTATACCCACAGATACATGTAGTCAGCATGGCCACGAGCAAAAGGGTGTAGTTTATATGAAGTCAAAAATTGTCAAATTTTATTCGAAATGTTTTCACTCAAGATTCAAATCATATATTCTGAAGATGTGTCTGACAGCCTAACACAGGCAGTCAATGAAGCTTTCAGGCAGGCTATACAGGCTAGTGGTGAAGGTGTCCTCACCAGTACCACCACACAACGAACCACTACCAGCAGCCATCACCTATCACCTTCAGCTAGTGGGTCCAGTACAAGACCCCTGGGTTTTTTCCCTCATCCACGTCCTATGACTGGCAGATCAAGTAGTGGAAAAGTTTAACGGTCCACTGAAAGAAGTAAATTAAGAAATCTGTAATTTAAAATAATTGCTAAAATAAATAAATATTATAATAATAGGGCTGAATGGATAAGGGGATGGTGACCAGCCTTCAGTACTTGGCGGGAACAATGCATGTCCGCACTGCCACGTTTCCGCACTGCCACGTTCGCACTGCTATGTTTCATTGAAAAACCACCATTATGGCTCGGGCAGTGCTGGCCCCTATCTCTCCAATGCCACTAAAAGGTACTCCTATACCAGAAGTTCTGGTCACTCCTTGTGAGGCTCTGAGTATGGGAGGAGCCTCAGTATGTGGCACTAAAGGAAGCCTTCACCTCCAGTGATGACAAGAGGGAATTAATGCCCGTGTGCATTGTTACTGTAAGTCATATAATAATATAGGTCTGACTAATAACTGATTATGTGTAATAGGAACTGAGATGGTGCTACCCTAATCTACCAGGTATCCTGTACCCAGACTTCCAGCCATCCTAATAATGAAATAATTAATTGTTAGTACGATTGTAAATTTAGCTTTTTCCATTATACATGTAATTCCTTTTTTTAAATACGTCCAAGCCTGTATAACTTGTGGGCTCACAACAATCACCTATGTATCATAAGGGACATACATACAATCAAACATCTTACCTCAACACTTCAAAATTTACAAAATGTAGCAAGAAACAATGACATCAATAACAGTTGCAAGTATACTTCAATGGTCTTCCTGTTCATCATCTATCTCATCTACCCCATCGCCATTCAGAAAAATGTTTTCATCATCATCATCATCAAGAACCTCACATATTGACACTTCGTCAACTGTTTCATTAGGCCTACAGTCAATCCATTTTTACACTAAAGGATACGTATAATTTACTTAAATTACCTTATGTCTACTTGATTTTTCTGCAAGTCTACTTTCCACACATTATGAGCAAAGTCTTCTCAACTAATGTCTTGAATGGTGTATGCCTATCTGGTCTTCGAATGTCAAAGATATGTCGCTCAATTGTATGTGGTCTTTTGACATTTTTGTTCTATGAATGTCACTTTTAGAACTGTATTAGAATATACCAGTCTTACCCAATCCATAACTGCTATATTGATTCTCATTCTAAAGATTGTAGTACCAAAATGAATCCTTTTAGGGAGATAAGTGAGTAGATGACACTTGAAAGACTCCACCCAAAATGTATCCAGACACTGTAAAACATTATAAGTAATGTAGTCTAAAGGCACTTACCGAACAGTAATTAGATTCAGCATTTACATATATCAAGGTTTGCTTTAACTTCATAGTGTATGCTTCGACTGCATTGGGGTCAATTATTAGCTTCTTTGATGGTGGATGACTGATTAACAGTTGGAGTGATTACCCTATCACATACATTCATATATGAACATACTATTACTAAAAATATCTAACTTGATAATGATCAACAATATTTGTTGCTGAGTGTTGCAGATTCTCTGGAGACTTATTGCAGTTATTCATACTGTAATACAGATGTGTCTTCGTACTCTTTCCTATGATACATGTAATCACATTATTTTCCATTGTCCCTTACTCTTACCTGACAGTTCTGGATACCAAGTTATACCTGCCCTTTTCTTTGCTCTTGTTTTTATAGATGTCATTGCTTTCGCTACATTCTTAGTTCTTACAAGCATATAAAAAGAAAAAAGTACAAAAAGCTACTTACCATGTCATGTGTCATAAGAGTTTTTTAGCTTTAACTCTTCAACAATATATGATGTTGTTACAGGTGGTGAATTTTCATGAGCTGCTTCTGTAACATTCAATCCTATTTTCAGATTTGATTAAACAATTCATTCACTTCTTTCAGTACCTTTTGATATTATTAATGGCAATACTTCCTTAGTACAGGCAAGCTCCCTTGTCTGTGCGCAAGTGTGTTCCTTTCTGGAAAGTGTCACACAGCCTACAATCTTGTGGATACTGAAAAATGAATGTACAAAGTGAAGTAAAATACACTACAAATACAAGTACCTTCCAGAAAGACATGGCACAGTTTTATGGTAGGCATTAGCACTTGAGTTATGCCTAGCATCAGTGATGACCCACTACAATGAATTTAACAATTTACTGTTATTAATATACTACTGTACCTCCCATCAGTCTCATATTCAGAGGTTGACTTGATTTCATCAATTCCCTTCATCAATGATGCTTCAGCACAACTTTCAATAGCAGCTACATACCCCTTTGACTTATATACTATAGTAAACACACTTACAAAGCTACAGTGAAGTACAAACTAAATTACCTGAATCACTCCAACTATACCAAGCGATGCCAATCTACAGGAATGGTAGTATTGTGATGGGAGCATTCCAGCACAAGTAAACGCATGTGTGAGCCTAAAGTAATGTTAATGCCATAACTTTGCATTACACTTTATACTTCTGATTAATTAGGTATCTACAGCCTAAGAGACTTAAGCTGGCCCATCATTCCTTTCGATTGCATGACTGACATTGAATTTCAGCACAAGTCACATGACCAAACTATAATAATAATAATAATAAAAATTATGAAATAATACTACTCTAAGATACCTGTCTGTAACTGAATATCTTTTGGTCGATCATGCCTCACATACACCAACGTGTCAGTCTCAAAACCAAGTCCTCAAAACCAGAACCCTGACACAAACAATGGCTGTTCTTCATCCCCATCACCAGTGTATATACTTTATTAAATATCATCACTTATTTAAACACAATAATTATAACTACCTGAGGTATTCAGCATAGGAGAACTACTTGTGTCATGTGACTAAACATCAGAGTCCTCCTTTTCATCTTGATCAAGCAATTGAGACAGCAGTTCCATGTTGTCAACAGGGTCTCCTCATAGTAGCTAAACTCCCCTTAACTCAATCAAGCCTAGCTATAAAATGATCCTTGTCTTCATTTTGACAAAAATTCAGCTTCATTTGGAACCAAAAACCCTCTCTTCTAACGAGTTTCTTCATAGGACCAACACCATCTAGATCAGACATTTTTTTACACGTGTTAAAAACCAAAACCACAATGCCCAGGGCACCGCCTTTTATACCTCACCTTCTCGTTTAAGCTATATTATTACATTAAATGAAGAAACAAAATATAGAGAACTTAAAACAATTTTTCAGAATCCATACTCAAATGAAAAGAAGTGATCAGTCACTTCTTGTATTTAATACCATACTATGAAACTAAAAAAAGAAAAATACTGAGAATTAAGTACTTATCTCCACCAAATTTAGGCAAGCTCAGCCTCGGCAACCGGGCTTTAGTACTAGGCATGTGCGATTAAATCAATTGTTCGATTAATTTGGAAAAGACTTACAACTGATTGATTACACCATGCCATAATTGATTAATTACAATTGACCACATCTATAGATCTAGACCACTCCTTTGAGCACATGATTATATGTCTAAACAGTGAATGATGGCAACACCCGAGTCTGCTCCTGTTAATTACCTTGAAGAGGCCAATCTAAAGCATGCTACTAGCTCTGTCGGGAAGTACTTTGGCTTTATGCACAAAGATAGTATTAAAAAAGATCATAGTCACGTAAGTTGTTGCTACCCGGCCAGCAAATCATTCACTTACCATGCCTAAATAGGTTGTTTGTGCTGTCACTGGTTGTCAATCTGTTCTTAATTGTTGTGGAAATACAACAAATCTGGCTTTTCATCTAAAATCTCAACACTTACCCGTTTTTTAAGAGTCAAGATAGTTGCTATAGTGCCAGTAAGCCCAGTACAGCTGCACAACTATCAAGAAAGCCTTCAACATGGTTACTAAGCTTCCTTATTCTTCAAAATGAGCTAAATCTATAACTGAATCTATTGCTTACTTTATTGCTAAAGATATGCTGCCTATTTTAGTTGTACAAAGACAAAGGTTTTTGCATATGGCTGCATGCTTTGAACCACGCTACCAGGTTCCACACAGGAAAACGTTTATGGATAATGAATTACCTCAACTTTATGAAAAAACAAAAACTGAGGTAGTGGCTATTACTCACACTTGTGACTCGTTTGCACTTACCACTGACTGCTGGTCTAGTCGTGCCAATCAGTCATAATATATAGGAGTTACACTTCATACAATTACGAATGATTGGCAGCTGAAGAGTGTAACTCTTGAAAACCATGAGTTATCTGAGTCGCACATATTTGAAAACCTGGCAGCAGCTTTGAAGGATATACTTGCTAAGTGGAACTTTGATGAGTCTAAGTTCAGCTGTACTACAATTGATTACGCAGCCAAAATTCAAAAAGCTGTTGTTGACTTACTAAAATGGAATGGGTTGGGATGTTTAGGACACACAATAAACCTTTGCGTGAAAGCTGGACTCAAGCAGCGTGAAATCCAAAGAGCAATATCTCGTTCCAGACTTGTTTAACATATGTCTGTAAGTCACCACATGCAACTCTATTGTGACTAAGAAGCAAGAAGATCTGGACATGAAGAAGCACAAACTGCTTCAGGACATTCATACAAAATGGAACTCTACATTTGATATTAGTCGAATCATTGAGCAGCCAGCTTCTATCAGTGCTGCTTTATTAGGACAAAAAAAGATGGATTTGTTACCAAAGGATAATGAACTGACACTCTGGAAGAGTTAGTAATTATTTTGAAGCCATTTATTTTGTCACAGAACAGATGTCAGCTCAGAGGTATGTCACTGTATCAGCTATTAAACCTCTTCTCCACCATTTATATAATGATGTTCTGAAGTCTGATACTAAATCTGAATCATCTGCTCTTCAATTTATGAAGAAAGAAATGACTTTAAATCTAAAGTCTCGATACCAATCATCTAGAGTGCCTCAGTTGCTTGATGTAGCATGTTCTGTTGACCCACGATTCAAATTAATGCCATTTTTAAATAAAAAAGAGGTCAGAAGTCTGCATGAGCATGTAATGGATAAATTTACAAGCAGATAAAGCAGATGAGGAAGGGGAAGAGCCACAAACAAAGAAACCTAGAACTAGATTGGGAAAGCTATTATGCAACATGTACTCTGAACAGTCAATAGAAAAACCTACATCAAGCCAAAGCCAAATAGAGCTTGAGATTAGGGCGATATATTGAAGAAGAGTCACCTGATATTGACTTTTGCCCCTTAACGTGGTGGAAATTAGATAATTCTTGATTCCCAAAGATTGCATACTTAGCAAGAAGGGTATTATGTACACCAGCAACAAGTACACCATCAGAAAGGCTATTCTCTACAGCTGGAGATATGTGCTGAAAGAGCTCGTTTACATCCAGACAATGTGGCTATGTTGTTTTCTAGCCAATAACTTGCAAAGATCATTTTACATTTACTTAAAAAATTTTTGTGATAATGACCAATTAATTGAACAATCGTAATTGCACTACAGCTATAATAGTAACAATCATTAATTTTGACATTTTCACTAATCACACATCCCTATTGAGTACTATAGCTCGTACTACTGGCAGGTTCCTCCTTTGACGCAGGTACAGCAGAACTAAGAAAGCGAAGAATACTATTGCCGATCTTGCCTTAACTGTTGCCAATTATTCTGAAGCAATTGCTTTACTAGTCTCGATTTGGTAACAAGAAGCGTATCATATCCAAGCACATGAAGCATTGGAATCTATGTCTTAGCAAGGTACTACCATGGCCTTCAGAGGCTTATACGACAAAGGTAAAACTCATTTGCGAGCCATTAAAGCTTTTGGTGTTTCATCTGAGGCATATAATAGCTTCCTTCGGTATTGATGAGAAAACTGCCCTCAGACATAGATAATAGTGTTACAGGGATAGGAAACTTCCGTTCGCGGAAATCAAGCTACCTTCCCCATACCGTATATAATACAATTGGTTTTTAAAAAAAATAAATAAATAAATTAATAATGAATGGTAGTGTGTTTATGCATGAAGAACTCATTGTGAGCCTAGTTCTGAGCTTAGCTTGTCCTGAGGCCTTTGGATTTTTAAAGTTTTTGGCATTTTCTTTTTTGTAAATTTCAGTCATTTTTTTTGCAAATGCATGAAACCTGATCTTCGTGTACAAAAGAACAATCTCCTTCAATAGTTTCTGGCGCCCACTTTCCAGATTCTGAATCGTAATCGTTGTTTGTACTACTTCTTGATCATCACTTGGATCTTCATTTTCCATCAAAACTCTCCAAGCATCTACTACTGGTGGTTTACAAGAAATGACTAGAGCTGTCTGCTCTGGTTGACCTAGATGTTGTGTGTCTGGTGTAAGTGAGCACTTTAGTTCTAGTTCAACTGCTCTGAAAAAGGAGTAGAAATTGTTAGTGCATTTGATGAGTCCACTGTTGATCGAGTTGACCCATATATGTGTGTCTGCTACATTGTCATTATCATCACTGTCAGCTGAGCCTTCTATTCATCATGATCTGCATCAACCAAGCAATCTAATACTACTAGAAGGTCATCTTTATCCTCATCTTCATTCTTCATATGTACCAAAGTGCATTTTTCTCATCAAATGTCAAGTGTGATGTCTCAATTGATCTGTCCTTTTGTTTTGTAGTATATTTTTCCCACGAAGCGATGAAATAATTATATGTTAAGAAGGACAAAACTGATGACGGCTTAACATTAGCTGCAGCATATAAATTCTTCCAAAAAGCATTATAACTCCTGATGAAGTGAATTGTATAAATCAAATCCAGAATTGCTCACAAATTGTACTGCTCATGGGTGGAACTGATATCCAAAGGTTGAAGAAGTACTTTAAGTAATTATAATATGATATGAAGATTGTCTTATTGCTGGTCATCCACTCAGAGTTTCACCGCTGATTCCTTTGCAGCTATTGCCTCATCAGATAAAATATCAAATCCAGCATCTTCAATAACATGACAAACAATGCCTATAATTATTATACGTAATATTCAGGAGTTAATAACATTGTGTCGTGTGCACCAACTTAATAAATTAATCTCATCTTGCATAATGATACATCTAGATGCACTGGGATCTATGTTTTCTGAATAAGAACCTTTAATAACAATAATAAGTCATGATTATAATTGTTAATTGATCTTACTGAAAGTTTTGCTTTGTTTCTTTTTTTAGGCAGTGGCTCAGATAATACAAAAACAGCATTATTTTCACTCCTGTGTCGATCAACGTTTCCTCTGTGAGTATCTATTTTTATTGAGTTACCAACTCTTATTGCATTATTATTTTTTTAAAACTCGTGAGTTGTTTGATTCTCATTAACCCCTCCTCTCTGATGGTGCCTCCCAAAATGATTCTCTAACGGGTCCTGCGATATTCTCTCACTAAGAAAGGATGTTACACCAGGAATTTTTAAGATGAATTCCGATAAGTCAACAAAGCAATAAGCTACAACGCATGCATAATTAAGTAAGATATTACCTGTTATACGAATACCTAGCAATGTTTCATTACTTAGTATCAGCTTCTGTCTTTCGATGCACTTCAAATCTTTTCTTGCTTTTACCTCATTTTCCTAGTCATCTAGCCACTTGAGGAATGTTCCTTTAAGCCACTTTATATTTTAAATAAAATTATAATTTTATGTTATTATAACAAACTGCTATTCTGAAGTCATTAGCTTGTCCCTGGAACTCCTTTCATTTAGTAATGCACTTGGTGTAATTTGTTACATTTAAAAATCAAAAAACCTGTCAAACATGTCAACAAAAACAGCTGTCTCCTTTGCTTCATTTGTAAGGTGGACTTTTAATGCTACTGCAACACTTCGACTGAGAGCCTACATAAATTAATAAATTTAATATGCAAAAAATGTGATATACTTGAGCTGCAAGGTCTACCCTCATTTTTGAAACTGGTGTTAAGTGTACGTGCTCATATTTTAGTCTTGGCGTTGTAGTAACAGGTGCAGCTTTAGCAATTTCATATAATTGCCGAATGTATTTCCAACTGATTGAGTGGCCTCTGAACTGTAGAATTGTTGAGTTAGTAATGTTGAATATACATGTATGCTTACCTCTGTATTCCTACTTGGGTTTGATAGTCAATTTCAAGCCGTCTTAATAAGGTGTGGGGGATCAGAGAAAATGTACACTTCTCTTTCATTAAAAGTCAAAGGATTACTGAATTTGTGACACACCGTATTACCTACACCTATTATCTTAATAAACTTTCTATTTACAGAGTTACCATCTAGCGTGATGGTAGTGGCTCTCAAACCAACTTTTTTCATTCTCATTGTCTCACTGCCACACCATCTCCCTCATCTCACTGCCACACCATCCATTCTCTCAC
>NW_003547214.1:5713-9366 GCF_000090795.2 Amphimedon queenslandica | reverse complement strand
CCCCGCTCCTCTCACAGCCTCACCATCTCCTTGCTCTAATTGCCACACCATATCCCTATGCCATCATCTCCTTCCTTTCACAGCCACCCCAACTATCTGCTTTCTCTGCCTCACTATCTCCTTTCTCTCACTACCATGCCGTATTTCTGTTATCACTGCCACACAGTGTTTCTGCTGTCACTGTTGCACCAACTCCCTGCTGTCACTGCCACCCCATCTCACAGCTCTTACAGCCACACCATCTGATACCTTTCACTGCCATACCATCTTCCTCTTTTCATTGCAACAACAGCGCCCTTCTCTCACTGCCACACCAACTTCCTGGTCTCACTGCCACACAATGTCCCTGCTCTCACTGCCACAATATCTCCCTGCTCTCACTACCACAACAACTCTCTGCTCTCACTGGCACACCAACTCCCCAATGTCTCTACCAGACCATCTCACTGCTCTCACTTCCACACCATTTTGCTCCTCTCACTGCCACACCAATTCTCTGCTCTCACTGCCACACCAACTCCCTGCTGTCACTGCCAGACTATCTCTCTGCTTCCTTTTTCACATCATCTTCCTACTCTCATTGCAACTCCATCTTTCTGCTCTCATTGACTCACTATCTCCCTGCTCTCACTGCCGCACCCTGCTCTTGCTCTTATTGCCACACCATGTTTCTGCTCTTGCTGCCATACTATCTTCCTGCACTCGCCGCCATGCTATCTCCCTCTTCATGTGGCTTCACCTTTATACTGCCCTTACTGCCACACAAACTATCTTCTCTATGTGCTTCACAGTGTCCCTGCTCTCACTGCAACACCAACTTCCTGCTCTCAATGCCACTCAAACTCTCTGTTGTCACTCCCACACCATTTTGCAACCACACAATCTCCCTGCACTAACTGCCACACCATTATCTGATCTCATTGCCCCTGCCCTCACTTCCATACAATCTTCCTACCCTCATGGCCACACCACCTCCTGCTCCCACTGCCTCACCACTTTATTGCTCTCACTGCCACACCAACTCCCTGTTTTTAGTGTTCCACCATCTCCCTGGTTTAACTGCCAACCATCTTCCTGCACTCACTACCACACCAACACCCTGCTTTTTTTGCCACATGATCTCCCTGCTCTCAAGCAACGCCATCTCCCTGCTCTCAATGCAACACCAAGTCCTAGCTCTCACTGCCATACCATTTCCCAGCTTCATTGCAACACGATCTCCCTGCTCTCACTGCCACACCATCTCCATGGTATTACAGCTTCACTATCTCCATGCTCTCAATGCCACACCGTCTCTTTTGGTCTCACTACCTCATCTCCCTGCTCTCATGACCACAAAATCTCCCTGTTTTCATTGCCAAACCATCTCACTGCTTTCACTGCCACACCATCTCCATCACACTGCTATCACTGCCACACCATCTCCATCTCACTGCTATCTCTGCCACACCATCTCCTTGCTCTCATTGCCATATCATCTGTCTTCTCTTACTGCCTCACCATTTGCCTCAAAAAAAGTGACAAAGCAAACAAAAAAAGAAATTGTGTGAATTTAGTTCTGCATGAAATATTTTAATACCAAAATAAAACTTAGTCTGATCAATGACTTCTTGTATTTTTAATGATACAATTAATGAAATTGAGAAAATAAGAAACAAATGAAATGAACTTTGAACAACAAAATTTATTTCAGAATCCAACCTTTAAGGATAGCTCGGTCTGATTAGTGACTTCAGGTATACTACAACATTGAGAAAAGGAACAACAAATAACAAAAATACGTCGTTCATGAAACATCATTTCAAAACATAAGTACTAAGTCTGATTAGACACTCCTGGGATTCTAAACTATACTATAAACTGACAAAAAAGAAATAAACATGCAGTGAAAATTAAGAAAAACATCATAAATCATTTTATAATCAACCTCTAATTATAAGAAATCAGTTTGATTATATATTTCTGGTATTTTGTTTTAACTATGAACGTAAGAAAAAACATACTGTGAAACAGGAGTACATGAAACATCATTATAAAACCAAACATAATTGATAATATCTGAGTCAAATCAGTCATTTCAGGTGTGAAACAAATAAAAAAACCTATCCACAATGTCTTAGAATCATCCTCAAATGATAAGAACTCAGTCTGATCAGTCTCTTGTGTTTTAAAGATACTCTGAAACTAAAGAAATAAATGGTAAGAAGTAAGCACTACTTACAGATCATTTTAAAACCAATTTTAAATAATAAAACTCAGTCTGATCAGTCACTCCTGGTATAAGTTGCTATACTATGAAAGGGAGAAAAGAAACCAATACTAATGCCTCTAAGTCAGTTCTGTTAGTTAAGGAGGATTGTGATGAGAGAGCATGTAATGTTTTTGAAGGCTCAGATGTAGTAGTGAAAACGGATGGTTTGAGACTACTTGGTTCCCCGGTTGGCTCAGAGTCCTTCATTAGTGGGTTTATTAAGCAGACTGTTGATAAGTGGATAGTGGATTTGAGTGTCTTATGTACCTTTGCTGAGTCCCAGCCTCAGGCCACATGCTGCATTCAATCATGGTTTATTTAGTCGTTGGACCTATTTTTTTCGTTCATGTGATGTCTCTCCTGATCATTTGACTGAGTTAGAAGAGATGAATGATACGGTTGAAACTGATACCGGCATTGTCAGGGAAGGATGCTATTAATGATCTCGAGAGAAACTGGTTGGCTCTTCCAATTCGCTGTGGTGGGATGGGACTGATCAATCCGTCGGCCTTTGCAAGATAGTGGTGGGCGATATATCGATATTTTATTGATACAAACGATATTTTACGGTATCGATTCATATCGGTATCAAAATTTTGAAGGAATCCGGATCGATACGTTGGCCACGCCCATTTATTATGGTTAAATAATATTTATAATGAAAATTTTAATAAGTTAATGACGTATAATACACACACGTGGATACACGTGCATGAAAACGTCGATGAAAACAGTCAATAATAAGGGGTGTGACTCCATAGGTGTGGCCTAAATATCGTATCAAAACTGTATCGATACTCCCGATATGAGCTGATATCGATCGGTATCATATCGAATCCATTTTGGCCAGTATCGCCCACCACTATTGCAAGATCTCAATATCGAGCTTCACGTGATATAACCCAGCCCCTGGTAGATTGCCTTTTGTCTGGCAATAAGGATATACCCTTTGAAGTGTTTAAGAGTCACTGTAAAGTGATTGAGGAGTATTTGAGGAAGAAGAGAAATGATTTAAAGGAAGAGAAGCAGAAAGTGAGAGACTGCCTCAGCTCTGATAAGCAGAGATTGTTGGATGTTGCATGTGAACGTGGAGCATCAGTCTGGCTATCAGCCCTTCCACTCAGTGATCATGGATTTGATTTGAATAAAGGATCATTTAGAGACTCTATCTGTATTAGGTATGGCTGGCAGTTACAGGATTTACCATCTTCGTGTGTCTGTGACTCGTCTTTCACAGTTGACCATGCTTTGTCCTGTCCAATGGGTGGTTTTCCAACATTACGTCATAATGAGCTGAGGGATGTAACTGCTTCATTGATGAGTGAGGTCTGTAGCAATGTTTCTAGGGAGCCAGCTTTACAACCTATCTCAGGGGAGTCTCACTGTTTCCACTGTGGATGGT